>NC_051402.1:23736715-23744215 GCF_015228065.2 Penaeus monodon | reverse complement strand
TTTTTTTTTTTTTGTTTTTTTTTTTTTATATAAAATTAATAAAAATAAAAAAAAAAATAAAAAATTTATAAAAATTTTTTTTAATATATAAAAATTAAAAAAAAAAAAAAATTTTAAAAAAAAAAAATAAATATATAATAAAAAAAATTTTTTTTTAAAAAAAAAAAAAAAATTTTTTTTTAAAAAATAAATAAAAAAAGAAAATTTTTATTTTATAAAAAAAAAAAAAAAAAAAATTTTTTAAAAAAAAAAAAAAAAAAAAAAAAAAAAAAATTTTTTTTTTTTTATTAAAAAAAAATTTTAATATATTTTTAAAATTTTTTTTATAATATATATATATATATATTAAAATATTATTTCACACAAAATTGTTTTGTTTTTTTTTGGGGTAATTATTTTTTTCACCCCCATAATAATAAATATAAATTATTATATAAGTATAAATTTTTTATTATTTATTTTATTTTTCTAATATAATTTAAATAAACAAATCAAAAATTTTTTTAATTTTTTAAAATTTTGTTATTTTATAGTAATATATAGAATATATTTTTATTTATATAAATTAACAAAAACCCTACCAAACAAAAAAAACCCCCACACCCAACCCCCCACCACCCACAAAATTTTTTATTAAAAGGGGATTAATTATACAACCCAATATAACTTTTTCTTAAATTATTTATTATTACTATATTATAATTTTTTTTTTTTTTATATTTTTTATTGTGTGTGTGGTTGGTGTGTGTGGTTGTGTGTGTGTTGGTGTGTTTTGGTAATATTATATTTTATTTTTTTATTTTTTTAAAATTATATATAATATATATATATTATAAATATATAATATATACTTTTTAGAATAAAATATTAATTTTATATTTTTATATTATATTTATTTTATATTACTTTTATATATATAAAATTTATAAAATATTATATATATATTATATTATATATAATATTTATATAAATATATATTTTAAAAATTTGGGGCCCCAAACCCCACTTTTTATATATAATAAATATATTATAAAATATATAATAATATATATAAAAAAATAAAATATATATAATATTTATATTATTAAATATATTATATTAATAAAAATAATATTAATAAATAATATATATTTTTATACATAGAAATATATATATATTATAATATATATATATATATATTATATAAATATATAATTATAAATTATTAAATAATAATATTAAAATAAAATATATATATATATATTATAATATAAAAAAAATTTTAAAATATAAAATTTATATATTTTATATATATATATAAAAAATTTATATTATAAAATTATAATATATATATTTTATATAAAATTATAATTAAAATAATTAATAATAAAATTATATATTATATTTTTATATTTAATAATAAATATATATATATTATATATTATATAATAAAAATTATTTAATTATATATATATATATATATATTATATATTTATGAGTCTTTTTTTTTTTGTTATGTGGGTGGGTGTATTATTTTATATTATTATTATCATTATTTTTAAAATTATTACTATATATATATTTTTAAATATATGAAAATATTTTTATATATAATTAAAAATAAAATTTAAATATATATAATATTATAATATTTTATATATAAAATATAATATATATATATATATTTATATATATAATATAAAATATATATATTTAAATATTTTTTTTCTGTTATGATTTTTTTATATATTTTTCAAGTATATAATATATAATATATATTATATAAAATATATTATAAAAATCATAAAATATATATATATATATGTAAATATATGTTTAATATATATATATAATTATATATATAAAATTATATATATATGTATACATATTATTTCAATTTTTAAAGATTACCCCTAAAAAAATTTCAAAAATCTATCTATCTATTATCTTTTCTAATATATATATATAAAATTTTATATATATATAATTATATATATTTTATATATATATATGTTATAAATACACTTTAAAACGTATAAAAAAAATTGTATGTAATGCCTCCTTGTCATAAAAACTGCCGACTTCTATCCCACAAACGCACCCACGTCACTAAACACACGTCCACAGGGATGGTTTTTTTAGCGTAAAGCAGTAATTTTCTCGTCGCCATAAAGTACGTTTTTCCCCAAAGGGGAGACGGGGATTTAACCTCTGTCTCTTTTAATGATTTTCTTTTGTTTTTATAAAAAGGTAGGCCAAAGTTTTGCCCCCGAGGGGGAAACTTATATACAAAAAGGGGGGGAAAATGGACGAAGGGAAGTATATGAGAATGAAAAAAACGAAAAAAAAGGGGGAGGAATGAATAGGAAGTATTTTCATGAGGGGTTTTGAGTGTGAATTAAAGATTTTATGAGGCAATAATGGAAATTTATTTTGATTTAGGCCTATTTGATTGGTCTGGTTTTGCTGACATTGTGATACTACTCTCCTTCAGGAAAGATATAAAATATTAGATAGAAATACATAAATAGTAATACAGAGATGACGGAAGAAGGAAGGAATTAAGCTGACTGAAATTATCAGAGCATTTTAAATATTTATATTATTTTCCAGTGGAAGAAAAAATAAAAAAAACAATAATAAATTTGGGAATGGTTAAACGTTTTTGAGGAAAGCGAAGTTTTTTAAAAAGGTTTATAATGAATTTTAAAAAAATTTATTTTCTTCCCGAGCCCCATGGGGTTTCCTTTGGGACGTACCAAGACTTTTTCCTTAAAGTGCGTCAATTATGGGGAAATGGGAAAGGGTTTACGAGGGGTTACTCCCAAGAAAAATGAAATGTAGGTCTAAAATTCCTGTTCTCCTGAGTCGTAAATAACATTGATTTCGCTTGATATTTAGTCGGGAATTATGCTAGGCCTATATGGGAAGAGGGGGGAAAAAAGAAAATGGGCCCTCTTTTCACTTTTTTACATTTTTTTTTTTTTTACACATACTGAGTAAGCAATTGGGCCTAAAAGGGCCACTTCGGTTTTTTTTTTTTTAGTTTTCGAGGATTTTTATTTCTGCATTATAAAATGAAATGTTCTTTCCTGATTTTTTGGAGTTACTTTTTATAGTTCACAGTTTTTTGTCCATTTTTAATCGGGAAATTCTTTGAGATGTGGGGTCTATCCCTTTTATCATTTCATCCCCTTTAAAGGGTTTTTAAAATATATTTTTTGATATTGGGTTCCTTTTTCACTGTGCTTTTTTCCCAAGAAACTCTTTCACTACTATTAATTACGAGTTTTGCTGTCATCATGGTTCTTATCATCGGCATGCCAAGTGTCATTACTCTTGTTCCCTTTAAACCTTTAATTTGCCAAACAAAAGAAAAAAAAAAAAAAAAGAAAAAAAAGAAAAAAATTAAAGAATTTTCACTGAAAAAAAACCTGTTCATTACTTTATTTTTAAAAATTTTCTACCAAACATAATCCTCTTAGATGTAAAAAATGTATGCTCACGTCTTTTCTTTTTAAATGTTAATGTTTTTTTGACGGTTTAAAAAACAATTATACAAAATTTAAATAAAGTGGGTAGAATTAACGAAAGGTTAATGATATGATTACCCCCAAAAAAACAAAAGATAAAAAAAATTTTTAGTCGGGGAAAAGAATATAGGTTATTATTATAAATAATATATATATTTTATAATATATATTTTATATATAAATAATATATAAATATATAAAATAATAAAATGCATATAATATATTTTATAATTAAAATAGAAATAATATATAAAATTTTATATATATAAAATCTATATATATATAATAATATAATTTAATAATACTATAGAATATATATTATATAAAATTATATATATATATATATATATGATATATATAAATATAAAACTTTAAATATTATATAAAAAAAAATATATATATATAATATATATATAAAAATTATATATATTATAATCCCCAGTTAAAAAAAAGGGCCCGCCCCCGATGGGGCCCCTTTCCCAATATAAAAAAAGGGACAAGAAAAACCTGAACCGACTTTCAGCATTCCTGTAAAACCCTTTTATAAGTAGGATTGGTGGGACCCCGTGGGGGTAAAAGGGCTGGGCGAGAACAAAAGATCCTAATGAGGGACACGGCTCTAAGGAGGGGGAAAAACACCAGGGTGGGCAAGCGGGGAATTTAGGGGTGGGTTTTCTTACCCCCAAAAAACTTTTAGAAAAAAAATTCTATAGTATAAGCGAAAACAATAGGTAAAAAATTAAAAGGTTTGTTCAAGTCTATGCCCCAAACCGGGAAACCCTTTTTTGATGTTCTTTTAGTCAGCAAGAGAGAAAAAACCCATTTCAAAAAAAAAAATTTATGGGAGTTTTTAACCCAAAAAAACGGGAAAAAAGGGACAAAAGGGAAAAACCCGGGGTAGGGAATAACGGAATGGGGCACAGGAATGAGAGGGGGAAAAATTTCATTTAATTTTGAGGGGGGCCCCGATCAACAAAATCATGAATACATTCTTCGAAAAAAGACTAGAATGGAAGTGGACATAATTTAAATAGGCGAGATATAGTAAAAAATGTGGAAGTCATTTATATAGTAAATGTTGGGCAAAGGGCCTAGAATGGGCCAGGCCCAAATTAAAAAAAAACCTCAGGGGGAAAGGGAAAATACGAAAAAACCCCAGCCAAATTTTGCTAAATTTAAGCCGAGCGACAGAAATTTTCCCTTTAAAATCCCCCAAAAGATATTCATTCCCCAGGACGAAGATCTCAACATTTTACCAAAAACAACAAACAGTTCAAGAAAATAATAAAGGGAAACGCATAGAAGTAGGGGTAAAAAACGTCAAGCAAAAACTCCCCAATTTTTCGGGAGAAAATAAAGAGCTATGCAAAAAAAGTTTGGTAATGAAAGTATTTGTCAAACGGGACACAAAGGATTTCGGATGTACGGAAAAATTTAGTACTCAAAATTTAATTAAAAGAAAAAAGTGACTCTGGTACTATCATGAAAAAAAGTTAAAGAAGACTCGGGAAAAGGGAGGAAAAAACAATTGTAGGGAATAAAGAAACCGGGGGGAAATGCAATAAGAAGAATTAAAAACCCTAAAAGTAGTGGAAAACTTTTAAAAGGACGGAAAAACACGGTAGAAGCGACGTACCCAGCCCTAAAAAACAGAAGAAAAAAAAAAGGGATGAAGAGGGGAAAAAAAACCCGGGGGAAAACGGGAAAAAGTAGAGCTTATAAAAGATGCAGGAGAAAAATTTCAGGGTGTTAAAAATAGCCAAACTTTTTTTAAAAAATGCCTTTTTAACGAGAAAAAATCCCAAAGCCGGAAAAAAAAGCAACAATTATTTTGATACATTAAAAAAAGGGGGCAGGGAAAAGGGTCAAAAAAAAAAACCTACAAGAATCCCCTTTTAGTTACTTTCAAAATTTTTCACAAAAGTCATCCCAAAATCGCATCTTGACAGGGCGGGTTTTTTAACCAAACCCAGGAACAGCAGGCTTCCCCAGTGGGGTTTTCAAAAACAGACCCCATCCCACACGTCACTCAAATAAGGGGAAAAACACGAAAATAGGAAAAACCCCCCGTGAATGGCGTTCATTTGATTACGAAGAGGCATTTGACTCTGTACCCAAAAATCAGCAGTACTAGAAAAACTATCCGAAGACATGGAGAGAGTAATTTTTAAAATATTTGGAAAAAATATACGAAGAGGGGGCAGCAAACCCTTAAGCTCCACACGGAAACCAAAAAATACCAATTAAAAAAACTTTTAGACCCGGGCGATACCCTCTTAAAAACTTTTTTAAGCTTGTCTTAGGAATATTTTTAAAAAAACAGAAGGGAAAGAAAAGGGGTATCAAAAAAGGAGCCCAATACCCAAACAATCTAAAATTTGCAGATGATATTGTTTTCTTCATTTAATTTCAAAGGGAAAAGCAGCAACAATAAAAAATCTAAAAAAGAGAAAATCTGAAAATCGGATTAAGAGGAAAAAGAAAAAGGCTAAATCAAGTTCAACAGTAGAGGGCAATTTGAACAGATCCAAATTTTAAAAGAACGGAAAACCTTTGAGGGAGGGGACAAGTTTAATACCCAGAGCAACTCATACAGGTAAAACATCTAACGAAAAAGGAAATTAAGCGACGCATCAGTTTTAGGGGGGCACCTTCGGCAGAAACAGTGGGATTTCTAAAGGCTTCTTTCCATTTTTTTTTAAAAAGAAAAAACTTTAACCATGTATTTCCCAACAGTTTGACCTAGGATCAAAAACAAAAGAATACCAAACCCAAAATTTTGGGGAGAAAAATAATAAGTGCCCCGAAAGGGGTTGAAGGTTGAGTTGGCATTTAGCCTCAGAGATCGGATGAGGGCGACGGGGATCAGGGAAAAAAGGGCAAAGGTGGGAAAATATTTTTTTGACCATAAAATAGGAAAAAAAAGGGAATGGGGAGGTCAGAGACAGGACAAAAGGGAAAGGGGCAAAAAAAGTAACAGGGGCTGGGTAATTTTAAAAAAAGCCAAGGGAAAAACCTGGGGCAGAATGGCGTGGGCGAAAAAAAACGAAAAATTGGGGGGGGGAGACTGGGGAAAACAAAAAACACAAGAAAGACAAAGTTGGAAAATATTGGGAGAGGCCTTCGTCCTGCAATGGACTGACTCAGGGTGGTGATGATGATGATGATGATGATGATAATGATAATGATAATGATAATGATAATGATAATGATAATGATAATGATAATGATAATGATAAAGTGAGGGTGATGATGATGATGAATATTGATATATCCCCTATATACAATATAAAAAACACACATCACACCACAAACACCACAAAACACAAACACACACACACACGCAAATATGTATATTTTTATATAGATATTTATATTAGTTTTAGATATATTATAATAAATATAATATAATATTATTTTCTATATTTTTAATTTTTGATGTATTATAAATAATAGATATATATATATATATAGAGATAAGATTTTAAAATATATTTAATATATTTTAAATATAAAAGTTAAAATATCATATATATATTATATATATATATATATATATATATAAATATATAAAAATATATAAATTTTCTATATATTTTTATATATATAATAATATATTATATAAAATATATTTTATATAAAATATATAAATAAAATTATATATATATAATAAAGATTTAAAAAATATAATTTTTTTCTTTTGTCTCTTTCTTTTTTTCTTTTTACTTCGGATGTTAAAATACGAAAAAAAAAGGAATCAATAAAAAAAAAATAAATAAAAAATTAAAGGGGAAAACTTTTTCTGCTGCCCCCACTTTTCTCATGACCTTTTTTTATTTTTTTTTTTCTTTTTCCCTTTTTTTTTTTTTCCCCCAAACCCGACAGAAGATAGAAAATCAAATACGAGAGCAAAAGGTAACAATGGGAAACAGGGAAAAATTTCGAGATTTGTGGATAAAAGACCCCCAGTAATGCATTTTGAACGAAA
>NC_051402.1:23726715-23729215 GCF_015228065.2 Penaeus monodon | reverse complement strand
AAATAGGCAATCGAGGTGAAGTTCCTTGCCCAAGGGTAATATATAATAATGATAGTAATAATAATAAGAATGATAATTATGATGAAAATTATATTTGTAATGGTGATGAGGATGATAATGATAGTATTTATGAGGATAATAATAATAATGATATATTTAAGATAACAGTAATGATAATACAAGTGATAAAAATAATAATGATAATTATAGCAACAGTATTAATAATTAATAAGTTAATGGTGATGATAATGACAATGATATTGATAACATGATAGCAACAAAAATAAGAAAAAGTATTATAACGATTTTCAAAGTGACAGTAATGATGATGGTAATTAAGATATTAAAAACAGCAATACCGATAACAGCATCAACAGCAATAGCAATAACAATAATAATGATGGTAATAACTCTAATATAATAATAATAATGGTTATAAAAATATGATGATAATAGTAATAATGATGATGATGATGATGATAGTAAAGAAGATGAAAGTGAATTAATGCGTATGCCTTCATCATGGTAAATGAGGAAAGAACGTGAATTACAGTGAATATCTAAGATGCCTTCCAAATCTTCATGAGAATTTTGGAAAACCTGAGTCATATATACATAGAAATGCATCATTCTTCTTCTTATCTTTATTATCATCATCTTTATTATTATTGTCATCATTATTACATATGTCTGTATATCTTATTACCATTATCATCGTTATCAGTATTATCATGACTATCATTACTATCCTTGCCATCATTATTATCATTACCATTATCATTATTTTTGTATTAGTTTCATTATCATTGTTATGATCATCATTATCATCACTGGTATTATTATCATTAATGATAAAAATGATAATGATCCTTAAACAACAGCAAGTCTAATGATAATGGTAATGAAACAAGGTAAATGATAAAAGAAATGCTGACAATGCAGCAGCAACAATAACACCAGTGATATTGACAACCACATCATCTTTAACATAATTGTCGCCGGAAACTGCCTAATGGAAATGACTTGGTGGTAATATTTAACAAATAACTTTTCTTCAGTGATAGGGACGACACAGGTAATACAGAAAATAATAACATTGATAATGTTATAAACAATGATAAAATAAAAATGGATTATAAAAATAAATAAATAAATAAATACGGACTGCAACGATAAAGAAAATGATAGTAATGACAAAGACACGACGAATGAAAATTGATGATATTATAATGGATGATTATACATAGATTTTCATTATTGACAGTTATAATGACGATCTAATCTTTCGTTCTGTTACTAATGCCAATATCATCATTATCACTATATCATGAAAACGGTTATATTTCTACCGTCATCTGTGAGACAGCTTCCTCACTATCCAAATAGGCACTAGAAGATTGAAGAATGTACGAAGATGAAGAGGAAGAGGAAGATGAGAAAGAGGAAGAGGTGGAGGAGGAGGGTGAAGTGGAGAAAACTTAATAATAAAAGCTTTTTGCACATTTTCCGCCAGAGTTATTCTAGCGAGAGAATGATGGACTGTGGTTGCTTTTCCCTTCTTTCGCATTTTTTTTCTTTTCCTTCTCTTCTGTCTTCTTAAAAAAAGCCTTCTCCCTCTCTCGAACTTCACGGGAGTGAGGAGAGGGGTTGGAAAGGAAAGGGGAGGGATGGGGAGAGGAGGAGGGAGAGAGTGAAGGGTTTGAGGAGAGGGGAATGGGGGGGGGGGCGGCTCCTTCCTGCATCCAAACTCCTCGCCAACAAAGCTCTCCAGCAAGCTCTCTCAGCATTAACAAGATCGGCAAGACATGCATGAATTTCTGCTTTCAAAGTTTGTTTCTCTTGCTCTTGCGATCGGCCTGACTGCGCCTCTTCTTTCCCCGGTCTACGTCTAGTATATGTCTGTGTATGCGTATTTGTGATTGTGTAAGTATGTATGTGAATCTATGCATGCTCATGTACGTGTTTGTATGCATGCGTCCTCGGCGGAGGTGCATAAGCCTTTATCTTTTGTTTTTCTCTCTTTCTTAGCACACAAAACATATATACTCTCTCTCTATCTATCTATCTCTCATAGACACACACACACACACACACAAACACACACAGCACACACACAAAACCCCAAAACACACACACACACACACGCAACAACACACACACAAACACACACAAAACCACACCCCAACACACACAAAATATATATATTATATATATATATATATAATATATATATATATATATATATTATATATATATAATAATATATATATATATATATATTTATATATATTATTATATATATATTATATATTTTATATATATATATATATTATACATATACACAAAATGAGTATTAGATTATATTTACGAGCATAGGGAAACTTCGTTCGATTTTGCTTTGAAAAAATCCTTTTCTGATTCAATTACACACTCATTTCAATTCGTGGGGCCTCGCTCCTACACAACTCATAACGAAGTCAAGGGGCCCGCGTCTCCGAGA
>NC_051402.1:23704569-23706615 GCF_015228065.2 Penaeus monodon | reverse complement strand
TTTTCGTTTTTGAAACCCTTTTTTCCCCCCCGGGGTTTTTTCCCTTTTATTTTTTCGGTTTTTCTTCTTTGGGGTTTTTTTTTTTTTTTTGGTGAGCGTGGGATGGGGTTTTTTTTCTGAGAACCCCATGGGGAAAGCCTGCGTTCTCTAGGCTGGTTAGAATATCGACTGTCAGAGATGCGAGTTGTGATGACTTTGTGAATATTTTGTAAGTAATAAAAGGAGGATTTTTGGGAGGTATTTTTTTTGACCTTTTCTGCCCCCTTTTTTTAATGTATCAAAATAATTGTTGCTTTTTTTCCCGGGTTTTGGGATTTTCTCTTTAAAAGGCATTTTTTAAAAAGATTGGCTATTTTTACAGCGCAATTTCTCCTGCATCTATTAAAGCTTTTTACTTATTCCGTCTTCCCCTGGTGTTTTCCCTCTCTTCATGCCTTTTTATTTCTTCTGTTGTTATGCTAGGTACGTCGCTTCTACCCGTGGTTGTTCCGTCCCTGTAAAAGTCTTCCACTACTCTTATGATTTCATTCTTCTTATATGTCACTTTTCCCCATCTGGTTTTTTTATTGCATACATTGATTTCTCCTTTTCCGAGTTTTTTTTAAACTGTTTTCATGATAGTACCAGAGATCACTGTTTCATTTATTATTTGAGTACTGAATTTCCGTACATCCGTAATCCTATTGTGTCCCTGTTTGACGATACTTTCATTACCCTACGTTTTTGCAAAAAGCTTTTTAGTTTTACCGAAAAACTTGCTGGGCTTTGTTGACGTTCTTACCCCTATTCTAGTGCAGTTCCCTTATTATGTCATTGAACTGTTGTGATTTGGTCAATGTTGAGATCTTCGTCGCTGAGAAGTGAAATTGTTTTGAGTTAAGGTTAAAATTTTGTCGCTCTGGGCTTCAATTAGCTAAAATTTTGCTGCGGGTTTTTGTATGTTCCTTTTCCCCCCTAGGTGATTTTTAAATTTGGCCGGACCATTCTATGGGCACTGTCAAAATTTATATATAAATGACTTCCAATTTTTTACTTAAAATTGCCCATTTAAATTAGCCATTCCATTCAGTCTTTTTTCGAAGAAGTTTCATTTTTTGAGTGATCGGGCCTCCCGCAAAATTAACTAGTTTGTCCCTCTTTTCCTAGTGCCTTTTTCCGTGTTTCCCTACTAGGGTTTTCTCCTTCGTTTTTTTACCTGTTTTGGCAAAAAATCTCCCAAAATTTATTGTAAAAATGGGCTTTTACTCTCTTGCTGACTAAATGAACATCATAGAAGGTTGCAGGTTGGAGCATAGACTTGAACAACCTTTAAGTTGTACCTATTGTTTCGCTTATACTATAGAATTCTTTTCTAAATGTTTGTGAACTAAGAAACCTACCCCTAATTCCGTTGCCCCCTGGTTTCCCTCTCCATTAGAGCACGTGTCCATCATTTAGGATCTTTTGTTCGTCGCCTAGTCTTCTAACCTCACGGCGTCCTACCATATCCTACTTAATAAGAGTTTCACGAGTAATGCTAGAAAGTCGGTTTCAGTTCTCTTGCCTTTTTTTATAGTGAAAGGGGTATCACGTGGGGGGGCTTTTGTTAAGGGGGGATTATATATATAATATTATATATATATATATATTATATAATTAATATATATTATATATAATATTTTATAATATATTATATAATATAAAATTATTTATATATATAAAATTTTTTTTATAAAATAATATATATATATATATTATATATTATATATATATATAATATTTATATATATATATATATTATATAATACTATATATATTATATAATATAAAATTATATAATATATATATATTATTATATAATATATATATATATATATATATATAATATATACTTTCCGATATATAAGTTTTTTGATCTGTTAGTTCTGGGGATAATCATATCATTAACCTTTCGTTAATTCTATCTACTTTATTTATTCTGTATAATTGTTTTTAATCCGTCAAAATAAGCATTAACAGTTATAAGAGTGACGTGAGCAGTACATTGTTACATCTAAGAGGATTATG
>NC_051402.1:23684569-23697069 GCF_015228065.2 Penaeus monodon | reverse complement strand
AAAAAAAGGATAGAATTAACCCAAAAGGGTTTAAAGATATGATTATCCCCAGAACTAAAGATCAAAAAATTTTATAGTCAGGGAAAAATAAAATAGGTTTTATATTATATTATATATATATATATTATATATATATTTTTATATATATATATAATTAAAATATTTAAATATTAGATCTATAAAATTATTATATTTTAAAAAATATTAAATTTTATATATTATATATATATTTTATATAGTTTAAAATAAAATAATTACTATATTTTTAAAATATTTTATATAATATAAAAAATTTTAAAATTCTATATATATATTTAAAAATTTAAAAATTTTAAATTTTTAAATTTTTATATTTATAAAATTTATATATATTATATTTTAATTTTAAAATATATATTATTTAAAACCAAAATTTAAAACCTAAAAATATATATAAAAAAAAACTATATATATATATAATTTTTCATTAAAATTTTTCTAAAAATTTTGTATAAAATTAAATAAATAAAAATATATCAATTATATAAAATTATTTATATATATTTTATTAATATATTTTCCCCAGTTAACAAAACCCCCCCCACGAAAGTGGGCCCTTTGGGAAAAATAAAAAAAGGACAAGAGAACCCGAACCGACTTTCCAGCATTCCCCCTTTAAAACCCTTTTTAAGTGGATATTGGGAAGGGCCCGTGAGGTTTTAAGACAGGGGACGAACAAAGATCCTAAAAGATGGCCCCGTGTCTAAAGGAGAGGGAAAAACCCCGGGGAGGGAAGCAGGAATTAGGGGGAGGTTTCCCCTTTGTTCCCCAAAAACATTTAGAAAAGAATTCTATAGTATAAGCGAAACAATAGGTTTCAAACCCTTAAAAGGGTTTTTCCCAAATCTATGCTCCCCAAACCCGCAACCCTTTAATTTATGTTCATTAGTCAGCAAGAGAGTAAAAACCCATTTTCCCAAAAATTATTGGGGGTTTTAATGCCAAAACAGGTAAAAAGGGCAGAAGGGGAAACCGTGGGAGGGAATCACGGAATAGGGCCAGGAAAGAACGGGGCCAAAACAGTTTAATTTTTTGGGGGGGCCCCTCACCAAAAACATGGAAAACATTCTCGAAAAAAGACTAGAAAGGGGAAATGCCCTAAATTAAATAGGGGGAGATATAGTAAAAAATGTGGAAGTCATTTATATAGTAAATGTTGGGCAATTTACCTAGGTTTGGGCACAGGCCCCCTTAAAAAAACACCTCAGGGGGAAAGGAACCCTCGAAAACCGCAGCCAAATTTTGCTAACTTTAAACCGAGCGGGCAGGAAATTTTAACCCTTAAAATCCCAAAAAAGATATTCATTCCCCGGAAAGAAGACTCAACATTTTACCAAATCAACCAAAAAGTTCAATGACATAATAAAGGGAAAACGCATAGAAGTAGGGGTAAAAAACGTCAAGCAAAGCTCCCCAATTCTCGTAAAATAAAGAGCTTTTGCAAAAACGTAGGGGAATGAAAGTATCGTCAAACGGGACACAAAGGGTTTCGGATGTACGGAAAAATTTAGTACTCAAATTTAATTAAAAAAAACAGGGGGATCTCTGGTACTATCATTAAAACAGTTTAAAAAAAGACTCCCCAATGGGAGGGAAAACAAATTTTAGGGAATAAAGAAACCAGAGGGAAGTGCAAAAAGAAGAATGAAAAACATAAGAGTAGTGGAAAACTTTTTAAAAGGGGCGGAAAAAACCCCGGTAGAAACGGGCGTACCCGCTAACAACAGAAGAAATAAAAAAAACATGAAGAGGGAAAAAAACCCCCGGGGGAAAACGGGGGAAGTATGAGCTTATAAAAGATGAAGGGGAAAAATTTCAGCTGTAAAAACCCCGCCAAACTTTTTTTAAAAAATTTCCTTTTTAACCCGGGGAAAAAAAAAAAAAGAAAACTCCGAAAGCCTGGAAAAAATGCAACAATTATTTTGATACATTAAAAAGGGGACAGAAAGGATCTAAAAAAAAATACCTACCAAGAATCCTCCTTTCAGTTACTTACAAACTATTCACAAAAGTCATCACAACTCGCATCTCTGACAGTCTGATTTCTAACCAGCCTAGAGAACAGCAGGCTTCCGCAGTGGGTTCTCAGCAACAGACCACATCCACACGCTCACTCAAATAAGAGAAAAACACGAATATAGGAAACCCCTGTGAATGGCGTTCATCGATTACGAAGAGGCATTTGACTCTGTACAAATATCAGCAGTACTAGAAGCTATCCGAAGACATGGAGTAGAGTATATTGTAAAATATTGGAAGATATATACGAAGATGGGACAGCAACCATTAAGCTCCACACGGAAACCAACAAAATACCAATTAAAAAAGCTTTTAGACAGGGCGATACCATCTTACCAAGCCTGTTTACAGCTTGTCTTGAGGAAATATTAAAAAAGCTAGAATGGAACGAAAAGGGTATCAAAATAGGAGACGAATACCTAAACAATCTAAGATTTGCAGATGATATTGTTCTCTTCAGTGAATCTGCAAATGAAATGCAGCAACTAATAAAAAATCTAAATAGAGAAAGTCTGAAAATCGGACTTAAGATGAACAAGAAAAAGACTAAGATCAAGTTCAACAGTAGAGTTCAATTTGAACAGATGCATGTACAAGCGAAGGCTAGAGGCAGTGGACAAGTATATATACCTAGAGCAACTCATACAGGTAAATACATCTAACGAAGAGGAAATTAAGCGACGCATCAGTCTAGGCTGGAGCACCTTCGGCAGACACAGTAGCATACTAAGAGGCTTCTTGCCATTATGTTTAAAAAGAAAAATCTTTAACCATGTATCCTAACAGTTATGACCTATGGATCAAAAACAATGACTACAACCAAATTACTGGAGAGAAACTAATAAGTGCCTAGAAGGCATTGAGAGTTGATGTTGGGCATGCCCAAGATCGTAATAGGAGACGTGGATCAGGTAAATAGACAAAGGAGGAAATTAACGCGCATCAAAATGGGCGGGGCACTCGGCAGAGACAGTAAGATGACAAGAGCTACTGGCATATAAAAAAAACAATTTAACCAGTGACCAAAGTATGGCTTGGACGAATAACCGAAATTGCCGAGATGAAACAAAAACACAGAAGGGATTAAGTTGATGTTGGGAATAGCCTCAGTCATGCAGTGATGGAACGACCAGGTGGAGAGATATATTGTGACCATAAATAATATAATGATAAGATAGGAAAAAGATAAGAATAATGAATATAAGAAATGAAACATGATGAGAATGGTGATGAAATATGATTTGGCCGAATATACATATAACAAACACAACAACAAGGAAATATTGAGAGCCACGCCTGCAAACCACTCACGATAATATGTAATATATGATATATAATATAATATATAATTAAAATATATATATATTTTATATATATGATATATATATATTATATATAATATAAAACACATCACACCACACAAGTACAAAAAAGCATAATATATATATATTTTATATATATAATATATATATATATATATATATATATATATTTATATATTTACATTTATAAATATATATATATGATTAAAATATATATATATATATATATATATATATATATATATATATATATATATATATATATATATATATGATTCATATAAATATAATTATTTTTCTTTCTCGTCTCTTTCTTTGTTTCTTCTTACTGTCGGATGCTTAAAATACGAAAAAAAAAATGGAATCAATAAAAAATAAAAATAAATAAAAATTAAAGGAATACTTTCTCTGCTGCTCCATCTTTTCTCTCATGACCTTTTTTTATTGTTTTTTTTCTCTTTTCCCTTTTTTCGTATTTTCCCCGAAACCAGACAGAAGATAGAACTCAAATACAGAGAGCAAAATGGTAACAATGGGAAACAGTATATATACGACTGATTTGTGGATAAAACGACGCAGTAATGCATTTCGAACGAAACTTGATGATAAAACAGAAAGGATATTTTAGCAAAACATATTCGTATATTTTCTCTTTCTCTATTTCTTCCCTTTTCTCCTTTTCTTTTTTCTTCTTTTCCTGCCTTGCTTTTCTGCTTATGATTTCTGATTATTATTATTGGTTTTGTGATTAACAGTTGTTATCAACCATCATTACTATTATTATTATGCTTATCATCATTGTTGTTATTATTAATAATATCATCATCATTATTATTATTATAATTAGTAAGTAGTAATAGCAGTAGTAGTTATGTTATTGTTATTTTTATTGTTATTATTATCATCATTACTATTATTATTATCATTATCATTACAATTATTATCATTACTATTACAATTATTATGGTTATCATTATTACTACTACTACTATTACAACTGATATCATTATTATCATCACCATTATTATTGACTTCATAATTGCTATTATTGTTGTAGTTATCACTATCTTTATCTTTTCATTATAATTATTGCTCTTATTATTCTTGTTATTACCAATATCATTATCCATTTATTATCACAACCAGACTTATTGTTATTATTATCATTTCTGTTATTATCATCATAATTTTTATATGTTTTTTGTTATTATCATTACTTTTATTATTAACACTGATGTCATCACAATTATCAGTGTCATTAGCAGTGGGACCCTTGGAAATTCCAGGAACAAAAGAAGTACGAGGTCCTCCTTTCTTCCTGTTTCACCCTCCTCCTCCTACCTTTCGCCTCTCCTCTCCCCTTGCCTGCCCCTCTTCTTCTACCTTTCCCTTTCCCGCTTTGCCAGCTCCTCTCACTCCCAAACGTTCCTTAAATTCATTCCTCCTCTCCCATGTTAAGCTTTACATCTGCCTCTTCCACTTCTTAACCCACTTCCCTCCCTCCTCCATCCCCATTTTTCTCTGCGACTCCTCTACCTTTGCCTTTCCCCATCCCCATTTCTTTAAGTGCCTTCTTCTCCTCTTTCCCTCCTTCCCCATCTCCGTTTTCTCTTTAAGCCCCCTTCTTCTCCCTTTAGTTCTTCACCCCCTTTCTCCCCCTTCTTTTCCAATTCCTCGCCTACTTTTCTTCTTAACGTCTCCCCTCGGATAGTCATGTAAATAATAGATGTGTACAAACTGGCGATCTAATTACTTCAGTGGAGTGTACTTACCTCGAAGAATGATGATAATAATGATAAATAATGATAACAACACCAACAATAACTATAATAACAATAGTAATAATGATAATAATAGAATAAGAATAAGATTCTCATAGATTCTTAATATGATTCATGTGTGTGTGTGTGTGTGCGTGCGTTCGTGCGTGCGTGCGTGCGTGTGTGAGTGTGTGTGTGTGTGTGTGTGTGTGTGTGTATGTGTGTGTGTGTGTGTGTGTGTGCATGTGCGCGTGTGTCCGTGCGTATATGTGAATGTGTATGTGTTTTATTCTTTAGCTTTTACGCCGTCAATTATCACCCCATTTTACACCAAAATGTAGAGACTTCGAACCCACAGCCACACAGATTATCCTTCCAGGCATAAGATGCACAAGATGGAGAGACAATCACATGGAATATGATTTCAGGCGTAAAGGGTCCGTCTAATGTGCGAACAGAAAGACAAGGAGAATTATGTGATTATCATCATTATCATTATCATTATATTATTACTATTATTGTGTTTGTTAATATTATTATGGTTATTACTATTTTTATTATCATTACTATTACTAGCCTCCATTTTCTTCCCCTTCCCCATCCCCTTCACGTTTTCCATCACCCACTGCTCCTCTCTTCTCCTTCTCCTTCTCCTCCTCCTTCATCCTCCTTCCACTCCCCTCCCACCCCCAACCCCGAAAAAGGTGACGAACTAAAAAATTACCAAAGGATATAGAAAGTGAAAAGTGCGTCTGGTCAGTTAACTTCCCTTCTTGATTTCCGGGAATTTGAAAAGACGTTTGGGTGTGTCGGGGAGTTGGGAAGAGCCGCTTCTTCGGGTTCCCTCGGCGGCTGTTAAGGGGAAGAGCGAGGAGAAACTCGAGAAATTTGATCTTTTTTTCGTTTTTCTTTTCTGTTCTGCTTTGTTTGTTTGCGTATTTCGTTTGTCTGTGTGCTGTAGTCTTTTTTAATGTAATTCTTGTTTGTTTGCCATCTGGATTCTTTACTTCCCATACCCTTTTCTCCTGGAATTCTTGGTCAATGAGTTCATTGTGATAAATGGAGAAAGAACATGGATTAGAATGAATACATAAATAAGATGGCTTCCACATCTTCCTCAGAATTATGGAAAACTGAGTCCTGATAAACATGGAATTCCATCAATTATATCGCTGCACTGTGAGGGTATTCATCTTTGGCATGTCTTTCCCTGGATGCTGGTACATGTGTGTCGTTTGCTGGCTTATCAGTGTGTCTTAATCTTTCTTTCTCTCTCACTCTTCCTCTTTCTCTCTCTTTCGGTTTTCCTCTTTCTCTCACTAACCTTTTCTCTCTTACTCTTTCTCTTTCTCTATCCCGTTTTTTTCTTTCTCGATCATTCTCTTTCACGCTCTTTCTTTCTTCCCCTCTCTCTCTCTCTCTCTCTCTCTCTCTCTCTCTCTATAAAATTTTATATATATATAAATATATATTATATATTATATATATTAAACACACACACACACCACACCACACACACACACACCACACATTAATATATATATATATATATTATATATATATATAAGAATAAAAAAAAAAAGAAGATTAGATAATAGATAGATAGATAGATAGATATAGAAAATAATCTGTATATATGTGTATATTATGTGATATATTATATTATAATATATATATATATATATATTATATATATATATTATATATATTATATATATATTATATTATAAGATTAACACACAACACCCCGCATATATATGTGTGTGTATACACACACACACACACACCACACACAACATATATTTATATATATATATATTATATAATATATATATATATATATATAAAATATATTATATATAAAATTTTATATATATATATATATATATATAAAACACACCACACACACCATACTATATATATATATATAATATATATAATATAATATATATTATATATACAAATTATATATTATATATAATAGATAGATAGATGATAGATAGATAGATAGATAGATAGATAGATAGATATATAGACAGTAGATAGATAGATAGATAGATATAGATATAAATCTGTATATATATGTGTATATATGTAAATATATATATATATTATATATATATATATATATATATATATATATATATATAATATATATTTTAATATATATCTATATTAATTATAATATATATATATATTATTATATATATATATATATATTATATATATATACACACACACACCCCTATATATGTGTTGTATACACACACACACACACACACACACACATATATGTGTATAAAATATATAATATATATATATATTATATATATATAATATATTATTTTATATATATAAAATATATATATATATATATATATTTTGTGTGTGTGTGTGTGTGTTGTGTGTGAGAGAGAGCATATGTATATGTAATATCTGTATATGTATATATGCGGATATGCATATAGATGTGTCTATATATATTTGTAATATAATTTTTTATATGTATATATAATTATATATATATCTCTATATATATATATTATATATATTATATATATAATTATATATATAATATATATTATTATATTGCCCCACACACACACAACACGCACACACCACACACACACACACACACACCACACACACACACACAATATAATATATATATATTTATATATTTATATATATTATATTATCTATTATATATATTTGTGTGTGTGTGTGTGTTGGGGTGTGTGGTGTGTGTGTGTGTGTGTGGGGTGTGTGTGTGGTGTGTGTGTGTGTGTGCGTATTTTTATATTAATATTTTCTATATATATATCATTAATATATCTATATATCTATATATTTTATATATATATATATCTATTATAATTTATATTATTTTATCATAATATTATATACCATATATTATATATATATCTATATATATATAATAAAATATATTTTCTATATATATATTATATATATATTATATATATTGTATATATTATATATATATTATATATATATTTGACTGGATTTCAATCTCTATTCATATTTACTTTTACATTTATTTTCATGTTTGTGTGTATTTACCCCACACTTACTTCACCATATCTCAAGATATAACATCAACATCATTTTTTTTTCACCTTAGCCTTTCGCTTCATCTCTTTCCACAAAACCCTAAACCCTTGTACAGAATCTCGATCCTTACCCCTTTATGAAAAAGGGAACAACAAAAAGAAACTGCCGCACAAGAAAAATTACCTCGGAGGCAGGCTCCTTGACCATCTGTCTTCATCAGCAATATCATGTAACCACATCTCCAGGCTGAGAAGAAAGCTCTTCTTTCAGACGAAGTTTCATATCAATTTTCTGACCTGACCTGACATGAATCTGTGCCCTTGTAATTTCTAGTCTGTTTGCTCTATTTTTTCGTATCTCTTGTCATTTTGACTGTTATGTAGCTTCGTATCTATAACTGAATCCAAATTTTTTGTTTTGTTTATGAGTTATATATATTTGTATAAGGTTTTATTCATAGGCATATGTGTAAACCGCCTTATGGGCTATCTTTTCATACTGAAAATCATTAGAAACACCGACCATCGAAAAATATAAATATAACATTCACTTTGTAAATTTATGAATAAAAAGCAGTAAATCCAGTAACTGAAATAGATGAAGACAGTTTCCTCTTAGCATAAGAGGGTTTTTTCACACTATCTTACAAAACCGATGAGTTTCGTATCTATTATCATACTAAGCATAATTACTTTTCAATCTTGTCTGAAAATTTTAAACTGTTACAGCCGATAGTTATATGTTATTTATACCTGTTATTTACAGTATAATTATGTATATACAAATAAAAAAATCTCACTTCTTATATATATATATATATATTTTATATATATTTATTATATATATTATATATTATATTATATATATAATATATACACATTTTACACACACACACCCATATTTGCATATACATACACACACACGACACACACACAACAAACACACACACACACCCACACACACACACACCACACACACACAACACACACCCACACACACACCCCACCACACCACACACCACCACACACCACCCCACACACACCACATATATATGTTAAAATATACATGTATATACATAAAATTATATATATATATATATATATATATATATATATATTAAAATATATATATTATATGTTATATGTATATACATATATATAAAAAATTATGTATATATATATTATAATATACTATACATATATATATATTTATATATATATATTATATATATATATACATATTATATTATTATATATATGTGTGTGGTGTGTGTTGTGTGTGTGTGTGTGTGTGTGTGTGCTGTGTTGTGTATGTGTGTGTGTGTGTGTGTGTGTGTGTGTTGTGTGTGTGTGGGGTGTGTGTGTGTGTGTGTGTACGTGTGTGTTGGTGCGTGTGTGTTTGTGTGTGTGGTGTGTTGTGTGTGGTTTGGTGTGTGATGTGTGTGGTGTGTGTGTTGTGTGTGTGTGTCTGTGTGTGTGTGTGTGCTGTGTATGTTTTGTTGTGTATTGGTTTATATTATTTATATATTATATATATTTTTAATATTATATATTTCTATATATCATATATATCTATTATACATATATATATATTAATTAGATATATATATATATATTTTTTTAAAATATATATATTAATATATATATATATTATCTATTCTATATATATATATAGATATAATAGATAGATGTTTAGATGATATAGATTATTATGATCTATATGTGTTATTTTATATATATTATATAATATATCTATATATATTATATTATATAATATATATATATATACACACACCCCCACACCCACACACGCACACACACATACCAACACACACACCCACCACACAGTGTTATATTATTTATATTATATATATCTATCTTATATATATTATATATATAACTATTCTATCATATATATATATATATATATATTTATATTATACTATTTTATATATTATATATTTATTATATATATATATATATATATATTTATATATATTATATATTATCATATATATTATACTATACTTATTTTATAGTTTTTATATATATTTTATATATATAGATTTTATTTTCTATTATAGTATATTTTATATATATATATATATATTTGTATTTTGTATGTTATTATGTAAATTATATTATGCATTATATATATTATATATATTCATATTATTATTCATTTATATATACATATTATATATATACACACACAATATATTTTAATATTATAGATATATATATATATATATATAATATATATATATATAATAAAGAGAAGAGAGAGAGAGAGAGAGAGGAGAGAGAGAGAGAGAGAGAGAGAGAGAGAGAGAGAGAGAAGATAGATTCATTTATATATAAATACATATACATACATATATATATATATTTTATATATATAATATATATATTCTAATTATTAGTATATATAATATATAAAACCTATATATTATGTATATATATAAATATATATATAATTATATATATATATATATATTATATATATATGTATATATATATATTATAATATATATATTTTTCTAATATTTTATATATATTTTATATATTTTTTATCTAATTATATATGTGTGTGTGTGTGTGTGTGTGTGTGTGTGTGTGTGTGTATGTGTGTGTGTGTGTGTATGTATGTATAATTCTTCTTCTTTTAACGGTAGGTTCATGTCTGAGCCGCCCTGGTCACACAGTATGATACTTAATTGTAGTTTTCATGTTGTGATGCTCATGGAGTGAATACGTTTTTAGGTAATCATTCTCTCTATTTATCCGGGCTTGGGACCAGCACTTGACTTGGGCTGGCTTTGGCCACCCAGTGGCTAGGTAGGCAATCAAGGTGAAGTTATTTGCCCAAGGGAACAACGTGGCGGTTGGTGACTCGAACCCTCGAATTCAGATTGCCGTCGTGACAGTCTTGAGTCCGACGCTCTAACCATTCGGCCACCGCGGCCTTGACGATCATGGGCTTCCATGATTTTTTCTTAGCAATTTAGAGCGGTGGTTTGCCATTGCCTTCCGCCCGGTGTTTTTATCGAGTCACCATCTCTATTTACCCGGCACTGACTTGAGCTGGCTTGGCCACCCAGTGGCTAGGTAGGCAATCGAGGTGAAGTTCTTTGCCCAAGGGAATCAACGGTGCGGTCGGTGACTCGAACCCTCGAACTCAGATTGCCGTCGTGACAGTCTTGATTGAGTCCGACGCTCTAACCATTCGGCCACCGCGGCCCCCAAAACGGTAGGTTCATGTTTGAGCCGCCGTGGTCACAACATGATACTTAATTGTAGTTTTCATGTTGTGATGCTCTTGGAGTGAGTACGTGGTAGGTTCCCCAGTTCCTTTCCACGGAGAGTGCCGGTGTTACCCTTTAGGTAATCATTCTCTCTACTTATCTGGGCTTGGGACCAGCACTGACTTGAGCTGGCTTGCCCACCCAGTGGCTAAATAGGCAATCGAGGTGAAGTTCCTTGCCCAAGGGTAATATATAATAATGATAGTAATAATAATAAGAATGATAATTATGATGAAAATTATATTTGTAATGGTGATGAGGATGATAATGATAGTATTTATGAGGATAATAATAATAATGATATATTTAAGATAACAGTAATGATAATACAAGTGATAAAAATAATAATGATAATTATAGCAACAGTATTAATAATTAATAAGTTAATGGTGATGATAATGACAATGATATTGATAACATGATAGCAACAAAAATAAGAAAAAGTATTATAACGATTTTCAAAGTGACAGTAATGATGATGGTAATTAAGATATTAAAAACAGCAATACCGATAACAGCATCAACAGCAATAGCAATAACAAATAATGATGGTAATAACTCTAATATAATAATAATAATGGTTATAAAAATATGATGATAATATAATAATGATGATGATGAGATATAGTAAAGAAGATGAAAGTGAATTAATGCGTATGCCTTCATCATGGTAAATGAGGAAAGAACGTGAATTACAGTGAATATCTAAGATCCCTTTCCCAAAATCTTCATGAGAATTTTGGAAAACCTGAGTCATATATACATAGAAATGCACATTCTTCTTCTTATCTTTATTATCATCATCTTTATTATTATTGTCATCATTATTACATATGTCTGTATATCTTATTACCATTATCATCATTATCAGTATTATCATGACTATCATTACTATCCTTGCCATCATTATTATCATTACCATTATCATTATTTTTGTATTAGTTTCATTATCATTGTTATGATCATCATTATCATCACTGGTAT
>NC_051402.1:23673588-23679469 GCF_015228065.2 Penaeus monodon | reverse complement strand
ATGCCTTGCTGGTTTTTTTTTGTTTTCATGTTAACGTTTTGTTGTTATTGGTGTTGATGTTGATGTTACTGTTTTCTTTTTTTATGTTATGTTGATGTTGATGGTGATGGTGTTGATGTTGATGTTTATGTTGATTTTGTTGTTGTTGTTGTTATTTTTACTATTGTTGTTGTTGTTGTTGTTTTATTGTTGTTGCTGTTGTTGTTGTTGTTGTTATTATCATTATTATTATTATCATTATTGTTTTTATTATTATTATTATTATTATTATCATTATTATTATTATCACCATCATCATTGTTATTATCAGTATTACTTTTATTATCATTATTACTATCATTATCATTATCATTACTATTATCAGCATTATCTATACTATTATTATTTATAATTTCATTATTATTACTACTATTGTATTATCATTGTTATCATTATTATTACTACTATTGTATTATCATTGTTATCATTATTATTATTATCGTTATTATTGGTATTATCATTATCATCATGATCATGATTGTTACCATTTTCATTATTATCATTAGTATAATGATTATCATCATTTATCATTATTATTGTTATTATCATTATTGTTATTATTCTCATTAGCTATTTTATTGTTATCATATTTTAAAATTTTATTACTAATCTTATCATGATTATTATTGCTATTATTATTAGCAGTATCAATATCATTATTATCGTTATCATTATGCTTTGGTGAAAAGAGAAGACAAGAATATATATATGTATGTATGTATATAAATATATATATATATATATATATATATATATATATATATATATATATATATATATATAATAATATATATATATATATATATATATATATATATATATATATACTTATTAAGATTATACACTGGCGTAGAAGTAATGCAGATTTTCAATGTGGGATGAAAACAATAAAAAAACAATAAACAGCTAAATATCTTACAGCAGAGCTAGAAATTAAAAAGGAAATAATGATAAAACTGTTAGTCAGAAGAAACTGAGGGAGAGGGAAAGCGAGATGGAGAGATGGACGTGAAAAGTGGGGAATAGGAGCAACAGAGGAAGACATAGTGGATAGGAAAAAAATGGAGAAGAGACGTCTAACCGTGACCTTAGGGACAACGAAAGAGATGGGATGAAGGATATGATGATGACCGAAAGAATGATGCGAGAACGAGGATCGTAATAACGAACAGTTTTGAATAAACCGAATTCATAGTGACAGATGTATAAAAGGTATGAATGAGGATTGATATCTTCACAATACAAGAGATGTATACATCTCTTGTATTGTGAAGATATTCATTCTCATTCATACCTTTAATTTTGAATAAGTGATAGGAGGAAGGATGTTAACATAATTAGAATAATAATAAAACAGCAATAACAATTATCTTTATCACCGTCCTCCTCCTCGTCCTCATCGTCAATATTGTCTTCTACTTCATCCTCATTAAACTTACCCTCCTCCTCCTCCTCCTCCACCTCCTCCACCTCCTCCTCCTCCTCCTCCTCCTCCTCCTCCTCCTCATCATCATCATCATCATCATCATCATCATCATCATCATCATCATCATCATCATCACCATCATGCTCATCCCCATCCTCCTCATCCTCATCTTCATCTTCCTCATCATCATCACCATAACAATAACTACAACAACGACAATAATAATGAAAAGACAAACAGCATCACCATGCAATCAAATAAACCCCCATAACATGAAGAGATAACAATAAATCATAGCAGCCGTAATATTTTAGCATTTCCCATTAAGAAAAACAGCATCGCCATAAGGAGCGGGGCAGCTTTTAGCATTTCCCATTAGCAGCCGTTCCTCGGGCCCGTTTCTCCTCCCCAAAACTCGGGCCCGCCCGGTTTCCAGGGCCTTCGGGGGGAAAAAGGGAGATAGAAGAAGGAGGAACGGGGGGAAAAGAGAGAGAGAGAGAAAGTGCGAGAGAGAAGAGGAGAGAGAGGAGAGAAGAGAGAAAGAGAGAGAGAGAGAGAAGAGACGAGAAGAGAGAGAGAGAAGAGGGGGAAAGAGAGAAGAGAAGAGGAGAGAGAAGAGAGAGAGAGAGGGAGAGGAGAGAGAGAGAGAAGGAGAGAGGGGAGAGGAGAGAGAGAGAGAAGAGAGAGAGAGAAGAGAGAGAGAGAGAGAGGAGAGGAGAGAGAAAAAGGAGAGAGAGAGGAAGAGAGAGAGAAGAGAGAGAGAGAGAGAGAAAAAGAGAGACAGAAGGAGAGAGAGAAGAGAGAGAGAGAGAGAGATAGAGAGAGGAGAGAGAGAGAGGGGAGATGAAGGGGAAAGGGGAGAGGAAGAGAGAGAGGAGAGAGAGAGAGGAGAGAGAGAAGAGAGAGAGAAAGGAAAGAAAGGAGAGAGAGAAAGAGAGAAAGGAGAGAGAAGAGAGAGATAAAGAGGGGGAGAGAGAGAGAAGAAGGGGAAGAGAGAGGATAGAGAGAGAGGGAGGAGAGTAAGGAGAGAGAGAGAGAGAGAAAAGAGAAGAGAAAGAGGGGAGGAGGGGAGAGAAGAGAAGAAGAGAGAGAGAAGGAGAGAGAGAGAGAGAGAGAGAAGCAGAGTAAGAGAAGCAGAAAGAGAGAGAAGAGAGAAGAGATGAGGAGAGAGAGAAAAGGGGAAAATAGAGAGAGAGAGAGGGAGAAGAAAGAGAGAGAGAGGAGATGTGAAGGAAAATGGGACATATGAAGGAGTAGGTAAAAAAAAGGAAAATTTTTTTTTTTTTTTTTTTTTTTTTTTTTTTTTTTTTTTTTTTTTTTTTTTTTTTTTTTTTATTATATATTTCTATATTTCTATATATAGATAGATACGTAGTCACTTAGTCAGGCAGATAGATAGAAAAATAGATACAGTAGATAAATAGATAGATAGATAGATAGATATAGATAGACAGACAGATAGGTAGATAAATAAACAGATAGAGAGAAGTAGAAGCAGATAGATAAATAGATAATTAGACAGACAGACTTACTAATAGGTAAATATTTAGAGGGACAGACAGACAGATAGATATAGATTGATAAACAGATGCGTAAGTATAAGTGTGTATGTACTCATCGCTGAGTTTTGCAAGCTAGGTGAAATTCATTACCGGATATTATAATTTCATCGCTGTCATGGGCGTAACACAGAGGGCACTGCGAGGAAGTGACAGTTAGATAAAAGAAATTAGGTAAGTAAATTAACAGATAAAATGTGACCGTTGTAAGGAGAGTTAAAAGAAGTATTAGAACTAGGTATAATTCACGGGAGAGAAAAAAATCATTGTTGTCGATATGCAATATGCAAAATCAATGTAGTAGTTGAACATGAAGAAGAAAAAGAAAAGAAGAAGAAAAAAGAAAAACAAACAACAACAACAACAACAACAACAACAACAACAACAACTACTACTACTACTACTACTACAACAACAACAACAACAACAACAACAACAACAGCAACAACAACAACAACAATAACAAAAACAATGCCAACAACCACGACAACAACAACAATAAAAACAACAGCAAACTTTAAGAATGATCTCATCATTATGGAAGAAAGAAGAATAGCGAATTACCAGGTTGTGACGGTAGTGCGAGAGACTAACAAAAGATGTGTGTGTGCGAGGGGTGGGCGTCCGAAAGGGGAAAATCGAAGATTTAGAATGAAATCCAGACAGTTGAAAAATTGGGCAAGAGCAGTAATATTTAGGAAATAAAGTCACAAGTTATCAAGTGCGAGCTAAAAGTTGTCTGTTCATAGCTATAAGTTAATAGTTATACGCTAATAGCTTTAAGTTAATGGTTATACGTTAAGTTATAAGTTAATGTTATATTTATAACAGTTATTAGTTATAAGGAAGAAAAAAAAAGTTTCAGGAGATATTACGCACACGCTAATCACATCAAAGCCTACCCTAAAATTTCACTGCAGACCGCGGGCTTGAAAATTTCAAAAGAACAACATAAACAGAGTTAACAAGACAACATATGAATTGGAATATGTACTGCATATTGAGACTGTGGTTATAGAGAACTTTTAGGACTTTCGACTAGCCAACGTACATAGCCTTCATAGAGCTGAAGATTCCATACAAAGAACAACTTAATTAAATAACTGGGCAGAGATTGGAAGAAGCCTGGAAGAGTCGTCTATGATCTGTGTTAATGTTATGTTGGGACTGGATTTACTAGCGAAAGTGGTTCAGTGGAAGATCGGAAAGAAAGGAGAAGTAGATTGAAGGATCTGGGGGAGGAGCGTGAGGAGTTGCTGGTATCTTATGATGTGATGATAGAAGGTTCAGAATCGAAGATGAGTATAGACGAATAAGAAAAAAAATAATGATAAAGATGTACTGGACATTGTTGAAATACAGAATAAAATGATGATGTGGAAATCAAGTATCTGGATAGTGGACCTCTTACAGAGAGGGAATACTAGATACTCGTAGCTTTATAAAATACGCTTAAAAGAGACATGTACTACTAAACCCTTTAAACATAATCTTTGATAGTATACTAAAAACGGTCATCATACATAGAGCATAATAAACTAGCAAGAAAGAAAAACATAGGATACAAGTAGATATAACATTAAAAATCGATAGTAGAGGAAGAAGAAGAAGAAAAAGAAATAAGACAGAGGTAATACAAATGCAAAGAAAGGCGCAGCGCAAATGAAGTGGTTATGACATCAGGAATTAACAGAAAATAAGAGATCATTCCAAAGTGGTTGCAAAGGGCACCTAAACACTGAGGTGTCTGTGCTAGTAGTAAAATAACTATAAGAAGGAAAATAGAATGTGGCACAGCATGTCACCACTAAATGAAATTCTTTTGGACCGAACTGAGTGGAGGAAGAGGCTTGCCCGACTACAAGAGAGAAATCTTTGAACTCGTGTATGGCAGGCGATCTAAAACACAACTGCTCGCCAGAGAAAAACTCATCTCCATAAAATCCCATAAAATCACCTGATAAAGTTAAACGAGAGAGAGAGAGAGAGAGAGAGAGAGAGAGAAGAGAGAGAGAGAGAGAGAGAGAGAGGAGGGGAAGAAGAGGGGAAGAAGAGAGAGAGGGAGAAAAGGGGAGGGAGGAGAGAGAGAGGGTAATAAAATAAGGGAGAGAGAGAGAAAGAGAGAGAGAGACAGAGAGAGAAGGAGTAGGTAAAGAAAAAGGAGAGGGGAAGAGAGAGGAGAGACAGACGGGACAGACAGATAGACAGAAGACAGGACAGACGACAGAATACGACAGAAAGGAGAGGAGAAAAAGGAGAGAGAGGAGAAGAAAAGAGAGAGAGAGAGAGAGAGAGAGAGAGAGAGAGAGAGAAAGAGATGGAGATAACGAAAAAAAAGGTAGGAAAGAAAAAAAAGCCCTTGAATACAAAATGAACGAAATACACATCACCCGCACCCGTAACTCATCGGATACGAGAATCTAACAAGGTTTGTACAGCATCTCCCTTTCCCAGAACTCGCTGACAACGCCGGGAACCAGACATGTAAAACCTGCAATTCATACGAGATAACGTAAACATGGTCGACTCGATGTAAATGTAAATGCAGAGAATATCATCCTACGCACAAACCCGCAAAAAACACATTAGGTGAAGCTCTGCGTGTCGAATTTTAAAGAAGTTGAAACGGAGTAGAAATCTTTGTATTGTACAAGGTGGTAAGAGAGAGAGAGAGAAGGAGGGGAGAAAAGAGAGGAGAGAGAGGAGAAGAGGAGAGAAGAGAGAGGGGAGAGAAGGAGAGAGAGAGGGAGAAGAGAGAGAGAGGGGAGAGAGAGAGAGACAGAAAGGAGAGAGAGACAGGAGAAGAGGAAGAGAGAGGGGGAGAGAGAGAGAAAGAGAGAGGAGAGAGAGAGAGAGA
>NC_051402.1:23661088-23663588 GCF_015228065.2 Penaeus monodon | reverse complement strand
CGGAAGAGACCGCTGACGTCATCAAAGCAATGACATAGAAGAGTGAGTGAGAGAGAGAGAGAGAGAGAGAGAGAGAGAGAGAGAGGGAGAGGGAGAGGGAGAGGGAGAGAGGAGAGAGAGAGAGAGAGAGAGAGAGAGAGAGAGAGAGAGAGAGAGAGAGAGAGAGAGAGAGAGAGAGAGAGAGAGAGAGAGAAACCTACATACGATGGTGTTGAAATGAAGGCTCTTTGGCAAATTCAGTTATACGATTGCCTATTAAATATTTTCTCTCTTAAACTTTTGTTGCCTCTCTCTCTTTCTTTATTACTTGCTTCCTTTTTTACTCTCTTTCTTTCCCGCTACTTATCTCTTTCTGTGTTTTCGTTCTTTATGTTATATGTTTCTTTCTTTCTATTTTTTTTCCTTTCCTTCCCTCTGTTCTCTTCATTTCTCTCTTTCTCTCCTTTTCCCCTTCTATTTCGTTTTCTCTTCATCTTTCTTATCCTCTGCCTTCTAGATGAGATGAGGCAACATAAAGTTTTCAACGGCGGGTTGTTAAGAAAAAAAAAACAGAATAAAACGGTAAAAACGTAGGGAATAAACAGGGAAGTAAAAAAAATAGACAAATGAAAAAAACAGAACATTTATTTATTTATTTATTTATCAAATAGATAAATAAATAAATAAACAAATAAATGATTGAATAAATTAATGAACATGAGAGGAATAGATATATAGATAAGTAAATAAGTTAAATGTCAGTGGCAGTTCATGGGAGAAGAGTACAAATGGTTTAAGTGACTTGAAAACCCGCTGCCTGACGTAAACAGTGGTATATAAACGAGCATGTAGATAGACAGGCGGGTAAGGGTTGCTATGTCATCTACATCTCGCTACATCCACCCTTCCCAACATCCACCTCATCCCCTCTCTACCTTATCTTCCCTAACACTACGTCCCAATCCCGCCAGCTCACCCCAACCCTCATTTCCCTTCCTCTAGCCCTTTGACATTACGTTATCGGGGTCTAGTTTCTCCCACCACAATATCTCTCCCCCCATTCATATTTACCCCAATCTACTGGCATCACGATCAGCAGCATGATATCCATCAGCCCTCATCTTTCGCCGTGGCATCTCTACTTTCTACTTCCCGAATCCTTCCCCCTCCCCACTTCCTCTGCGCCTCCTCCTCTTCTCCTCTCTCTCCTCCTCCACCACAATAGCTCCCCAACCTCCCCGAATATACAACAATTTTACATATCCCTCCTCTCCCATTGACCATTTCTCTCCTCTCTCTCCTACCCATTTATCTCCTCCATTATCCTCCTCTCCCCTTCCTTCCTCTCCTATCCCTCATCATCCCTTCTATCACTAATTTCTCTCATCCCCCTCCAGCCTACTCCCCCAGAACAACATTCCCCCAACCCTGCAAGCACATCCCTATTTCCCCTATCCCTTCTCCTCATCCCCCTCCTTCCCCAACACTCTTTCCCAACCCCCATTTCTCCCTCTCTCTCTTACATCCCCACCACAGTTTTCCCCTTTCCCCTCCTTAATCTCCTCACACCCACCCCTTTTCTGTCCCTCCTCTCTTCTACACCCCCTCTCACTCTTCTTCCCCTTCCCCATTTCCCTTCACCCCCCTCCACCCTTCTCTCCCACCACACCTCCCCCTCCCCCTTTCCATATTCCCACCCCCTCCGTCCTCTCGTCCGTCCTGGCCCCTCCCCTGCCCCCCCGCGACGAGCGCCGTGGCCCCGGGCAACGACGCGGCGGCACGGAGGGAAGGATTACGGCCAAGGATTCCCAGGGATCTCCATGAGACTTGTGGGATCTCGGTCCAGCCTCTGGGATCGGCGTGGAATCAATTTGCTAAGTGGAACAGAACTTTTCCATTTTCCCTTTCCCCTCCCCTCCCCTTCCTCCCCTTCACCTCCCCTCCCCTTACCTCCCTCCTTCTGCGTCCCCTTCCCCGTTCCCTTTTCCTGTTCCTCTCCCCCTTCCCCTACCCCTCTCCCTCTCCCTCTTCCCTCTCTACCCTACTCTACCCTTACCCCCGCCTCCCTCTCCCCTTGCCCTTCCTCCGCGACGGTAGTAAAGCTATAAGCAAACTAATTTCCGGGAATTTCTCGGGATTCTTTCTCTGTATACATTATGGGTGCTTGTGGCGAAGGGGCGAGTCTCTGATGATCCGAGTGTGGGCCTTTACCAATGTTACTTTTATTTGCTTCTGTTTCGTCTTGCGTCCCTTGCCTGGCGGGGAAAGGGTGCAGCTGGTGTTCTTGTCTGTTTTCTTAGTTTCTTTATCTTGTATTTATCTTGTTTATTACTTTTTAGGGGAGGTGGGTGTCTTTTTTTATCATTGTTATTATAATAATTGTAGATGGTGGTCGTAAAGTTGCTTGTTTTGCCTTTCGTCTCGGTTGCCTGGTTTGGAATTTCGGCAGTTTTCGTTATTGCTATTCTTTATATTCTAATGTTTTGTATTTTCTTTATTATTATCGTAATGTTGATTTTAT
>NC_051402.1:23644988-23647488 GCF_015228065.2 Penaeus monodon | reverse complement strand
TCTAATATGATATACATACATATGCATTTGTTCTTTCTCAGGGCCAATGGTCTTTTGCTTTTAAACATCCTCCTGAAGAACACTTCCTTATTTTTCCTGTGCATCGAAGATGGTTCAGTATTTTTATATCTCTCAATCTCTTCACATTTACCACTTAACCATGTTTCTTTGGCTTCACGACATTTGTTCTTTATCTCATTATCTATCTCTCTGTATTCTCGGCTGTTATACTTCCCAATCTTCTGTCTTTTCTTCATCAGTGCCAAGATCTCGTCTATCATCCATTTATTTCTGTACTGCTTTCCTTTTATTGGAATGACTTTGTTGGCTGTTTCCACTAAGGCAATCTTTAGCGCATCCCACTTTGTTTTCCCTCTTCTGATAAGACAGCAAATCTATTCTTCACAGCTATATAGGCTTGCTATTAGGCCAATAATCTGTGTCGGAATTCCCCTGAGTCTCAGAATCTCCCATAGCGATTCTCGATGCAGCAAGTCAAATGTCTTCTTGAGGTCGATGTAGGCTGCAAGCAACCCATGACCAAACTCACGATAGCTGGTATGCTGAGCAGTGTAATGCCACGGTAGTTGCTACAGTCCCAACGATCCCCTTTCCCCTTTCCAGAGAGGGATGACCATGCTCAACAGGTCAGGGGGAATGGTACCAGACTGCCAGATGGCAGTCAAGACTGCATGCAAGCCCCGAACCATAGGTTCACCCCCAGCCTTTAGAAGTTCAGCAGGGATATCACATATGCCTGCAGCTTTCCCACACTTCAGCTTGGAAATTGCCATCCTAACCTCCGTTAGGAGGTTAGTCCGGCACAGGTATTTTGATATCACTTGCATCAAAGCTAACTGTTGGAGCTGCTCAAAATACTCAGCCCAATGTTCACGAACCCCAACATGATCTGATATGATCTGTCCATCCACTGAGCAGACTGCAGTCATCTGTGATGAGGGCTTAGAGTTCAGCTTTCTCAGGGCTTGGTAGGTAGGGCGAAGGTCGTTTACCAAGACCAAGGCCTTCAACCTCCTCAGCAAGATTCCTGATGAATTTTTCCTTGTCCCTTCTCAGCAATATCGGAGCCTGACGCTTTAAAGAGTGGTGCAAGACATGGTTGCCATTCAGCCGAGCCATGTGACACACTTCAGTGGCCTCCATTGTCTCCAGGAAGATGGAATTCTGTCTTACCCTCGGGTGCACGCCAATGGTCTCCTGGGCTGCTTCGAGTGTTGCACTTGAAGAACTCCCACAGAGCAACTGGGTACGTCAGATTATGAAGTTCTGTAAATCGAACAGAGACTGCCATGGAGAACCTACGGGGACACTCCTCCTCCCTCACTCTGTCCAAGTGAAACACCTCTGAATGGCCACTGGAGGGACAGGGAGTTTTAAAGTGGACCCGTAGGGTAGCCACAACTAGCCTATAGTCAGTGCCACAGAGCTCGGCACTCTGGTAAACTCTGCAGTTCTGGAGCACCCTCCATCACATGCTAATAAGAATGTGGTCGATGACCTTGGCCACTGTACCTGTATTGCTATACCACGTCCAGCGATGTGGGTTGGAATGCTGGTACCAGGAGCCAGAGATCCTCATTCTCTGGGACCTCGCAAATTCCCGGAGAAGGAGACTGTTCTCGCTGCTGAGATCAGCTCCCGAGCCGTGGGGGTCGACAGACATCTCATAACCAGCTCGGATACTGCATTGAAGTCACCCAGAACAATGCGAATATCTCGCCGGGGGCAATTGTCTGCCACGGATGAGAGTTTGGTGTAGAACGCCTCTTTCACATCGAGTTTACAAACATCAGTAGGAGCGCATACAGTAACAAGAGACATGAAGCCAAAGGCATGCTTTAGTCTCAATGCCATAATACGTTCATCAACTGGTGTCACCTCAACTACCGAGGGCTGAAGTCGGCTGGAGATGGCTGCGGCTACTCCCTGGAGGTGAGACCATCGTTGCAGAATGCAATTAGGATGGTGAGAATGTTATCAGAAAGAGCTATTGAAATGCAGAAAGATATGTATATGTGCTTTATCGATTACACGAAAGTATTTGACAAGGTATAGCACGAAGAACTATTACAAACACTGCAAAGACTGGACATGGATGGGAAAGACATAAGACTGCTTAGGAATTTGTACTGGGAGCAAACAGCTTGCATGAGAGTTAACAACGCGTTGAGCGAGATTTGTAGAGGTGTACGTCAGGGTTGTGTTTTTTCACCCGATTTGTTCAACCTGTACTCAGAACTAATTCTAAGAGAACTGGAAAGTCTGCAAGGGTTCGTCATAGGAGGTCATAACATGAACAACATACACTATGCAGATGACACAGTGCTAATTTCTGAATTCTAGGGAAAGTTACAAGAACTGCTTGGCAAGGTAGTAGAGGAAAGTGCAAAGAAAGATTTAATGATCAAATGCAAGAAAACAGAGTGCTTGGTTGTCAGTAAGAAAACAAGGAGACCAGATTGCAGGTAACACATTGGAA
>NC_051402.1:23625842-23630842 GCF_015228065.2 Penaeus monodon | reverse complement strand
ATATCAAGGGCCTTGAAGACACGCAGCTTGGTCCTTCTGCATAGGTACCGACATCTCCAAACGCTCTTGTTGATCGATTTTCATGGCTCCTGTTGCCAGACCAATCCGTCTACTGACTTCCTGGTCTGACAACCCAGAGATATGGACTACACTACCAAGGTATGTAAAACTTTCTGTGACTTCACGTCCTCGCCGCAAGCAGGGATCGACTGAACGAGTTCTCCTAACCAGGCCCCCAAAGTCCTGAATCTTGGTCTTGGTCCAGGAGACCTCTAGGCCTGGGGGCTTCGCCTCATTGCTAATGCATCAAGAGCCGCCACAAGGTGACTCCAAGGACTCAGATAGGATGGCAACATCGTCGGAAAAGTCAAGGTCCCGAGACCTTAATATTGCCTAGTGTTGCTCCGCACTGACTTTGGCTAGTAGCTCTGCCCATTATCCATCCATACAAGTGTTGAAAAGTGTGGGTGCAGGGACACAGCCTTGCCTAAACCCCTGAATTAACAGGGAAAGAAGTTCGACATACCCCCACCCACTTTACAGCACTTTCAGTACCGTATAGGGGCTTGCTATCGGGCCCAAATATCTGTGTCGAATTCCCCTGAGCCTCAGGATCTCCCATAGCGATTCCAATGAACCGAGTCAAACGCCTTCTTGAGGTCGATGTAGGCTGCAAGCATCCCACGACCAAACTCACGACGACGGTCCATAATTACTTAAAGCGCTAGTATTCGGTCTATTGTGGACCTGCCAGGAGTAAATCCAGACTGCTCCGGTCTCTGGTGCCTCAGTAGGTGGTTGCGGATCCGTTTCAGAAGAATGTGAGTGAGAACCTTGCCTGGTATGCTGAGCAGTGTAATGCCACGGTAGTTGCTAACAGTCCCAACGATCCCCTTTCCCCTTCCAGAGAGGGATGACCACGCCCCTCAGCAGGTCAGGGGGAAGGGTCCCAACTGCCAAATGGCACTCAGGACTGTATGCAGGCCCCGAGCCATGGGTTCACCCCCAGCCTTTAGCAATTCAGCAGGGATATCACATATGCCTGCAGCTTTCCCACTCTTCAGCTTGGAAATCGCCAGCCTAACCTCTGTTAGGGTAGGAGGTTCCTCGCTGGTGGGTGGGTCCGGCACAGGCACTGAGACATCGCTTGCATCAGCAAAACTGTTGGAGGGTCCACCTGGTACAACTGTTAAAAATACTCAGCCCAACGTTCACGAACCCCAACATGATCTGAGATGATCCGTCCTCCGCTGATCGGACTGCAGTCATCTGGAGGAGGGCTTAGGGTTCGTTTTCTCAGGGCTTGGTAGGCAGGGCGAAGTCATTTACCAAAAAAGGGCCTTCGACCTCCTCAGCAAGAATCCTGATGGACTGTTCCTTGTCCATTCCCCAGCAGTGTCTGAGCCCTACGCACCATGGAACGACGCAAGACTTGATTCGCATTCAGCCGAGCCTTGCAACACACTTCAGTGGCCTCTAATGTCTCCAGGGAGATGGTATTCTGCCTTGCCCTTTGGGGCGTACGCAATGGACTCCTGACTGCTTCGAGTGTTACGCGCTTGAAGAACTCCCACAGAGCAACTGGGTCCCGTCAGGTTGCTGGGTTCTGTGAATCAGTCAGAGACTCCCCGTGGTGAACCCACGGGCACACTCCACCTACCTTAGTCTGTCCAAGTGAAACACCTTAGGGTGGCCACTGGAGGGACGGATTTTTTGAAGGGGACCCGAAGGTAGCCACAAGCAGCCTATGGTCGGTGCTACAGAACTCAGCACTCCGGTAAACCCTGCAGTTCTGGAGGATCCTCCTCGCGTGCTGACAAGAATGTGGTCGATCTCCTTGGCCACATTACCCGTATCACTGTACCAAGTCCAGCGATGCGAGTTTGGAGCGCTGGTACCAGGAGCCAGAGATCCTCATTTTCTGGACCTAGCAAAGTCCCGGAGAAGGGGGCCTTTTCCCTCGCTGCTGGGATCAGCTCCCGAGCCATGGGGCCGACAGACATCTCGTAGCCAGCTCGTCACAGCTGGACACCGCATTGAAGTCGCCCAGAACAATGCGAAGGGTCTCGCCGGGGGCAATCGTCTGCCACAGATGTGAGTTTGGCGTAGAACGCCTCTTTCACATCGGTTTTATGTACATCGGTAGAGCGTAACGGCAATAAGAGACAAAGAAGCCAAAAAGCATGCTTCAGCCCCTCAATGCCATGATACGCTCATCAACCGGTGTCACCTCGACTACCGCAGCTGAAGTCGACTGGAGATGGCTATGGCTACCCCTGGAGGTGGTGACCATCGCTGCGGCCCGACCAGTAGTAGGTGTAACCACTCACACTGATCGTGCCGCTACCAGGTCTTCTCACCTCTGAGAGGGCAGCCACCTAAACTCCCAGTCGCTTCAATTCCCGCGATAGCAGAGGTAACCGCTCATCCTGCCGCAAGGACCGGATGTTCCAAGCGCCTACCCGGAAGCACCCCGGAGGTTAAGCCTGGGGTGGTCACTCCGGTGCACGCCACCTCTGCCGCCCCCGCCAACACAGCCCCAGATAAAGGGGGTGGCAGGCTGTGGGACCGCCTATCCACCTGTGGGGTTCTTAGTGAGACTGGATATATATATATATATATATATTATATATATAAATACATATATATTATATATATATTATATATATATATATATATATATATATATATATATTATATATATATATATACATATATATATATATATATATATATATAATATATATATATATATATATATATATATATATATATATATAATATATTATATATATATATATATATATATATATATATATTTTTTTTTTTTTTTTTTTTTTTTTTTTTTTTTTTTTTCTGTATGTATGTATACACCCAATCATTTATATATATATTTATATATATATTTATTTATATATATATATATAATATATCATTATATGTATTATAATATATATATATATTATATATATATATCCAGTCTCACTAAGAACCCCACAGGTGGATAGGCGGTCCCACAGCCTGCCGACCCCCTTTTCTGGGCTGTGTTGGCGGGGCGGCAGAGGTGGCGTGCACCGGATGACCACCCGAGGCTTAACCTCAGGCGTGCTTTCCGGGTAGGCGCTTGGAACATCCGGTCCTTGCGGCGGGAAATGGGGTTACCTCTGCTATCGCGGGAATTGAAGCGACTGGGAGTTGAGGTGGCTGCCCCCTCAGAGGTGAGAAGACCCGGTAGCGGCACGATCAGTGTGGGTGGTTACACCTACTACTGGTCGGGGCCCCACGATGGGCACCACCTCCAGGGTGTACCATAGCCATCTCCAGTCGACTTCAGCCTGCGGTAGTCGAGGTGACACCGTTGATGAGCGTATCATGGCATTGAGACTGAAGCATGCTTTGGGTTCTTTGTCTCTTATTGCCGTATACGCTCCTACCGATGTACATAAAAACCCATGTGAAGAGGCGTTCTACGCCAAACTCACATCTGTGGCAGACGATTGCCCCCGGCGAGACATTCGCATTGTTCTGGGCGACTTCAATGCGGTGTCCAGCTGTGACCGAGCTGGCTACGAGATGTCTGTCGGCCCCCATGGCTCGGGAGCTGATCCCAGCAGCGAGAATAGCCTCCTTCTCCGGGACTTTGCTAGGTCCCCAGAAAATGAGGATCTCTGGCCCCCTGTTACCAGCGCTCCAACTCGCATCGCTGGGCTTGGTACAGTGATACGGGTAAAGTGGCCAAAGGGGAAACGACCCCATTCTTGTCAGCACGCGATGGAGGATCCTCCAGAACTGGCGGTTTACCGAGTGCTGAGTTCTGTAGCACCGACCATAGGCTGCTTGTGGCTACCCCTTCGGGTCCACTTCAAAACTCCCCGTCCCTCCAGTGGCCACCCTAAGGTGTTTCACTTGGACAGACTAAGGTAGGTGGAGTGTGCCCGTGGGTTCACCACGGCAGTCCTGACTGATTCACAGAACCCAGCAACCTGACGGACCCAGTTGCTCTGTGGGAGTTCTTCAAGCGCGTAACACTCGAAGCAGCTCAGGAGTCCATTTGCGTACGCCCAAGGACAAGGCAGAATACCATCTCCCCGGAGACATTAGAGGCCACTGAAGTGTGTTGCAAGGCTCGGCTGAATGCGAATCAAGTCTTGCGTCGTTCCATGGTGCGTAGGGCTCAGACACTGCTGAGAATGGACAAGGAACAGTCCATCAGGATTCTTGCTGAGGAGGTCGAAGGCCATTTCTTGGGAAATGACCTTCGCCCTGCCCACCAAGCCCTGAGAAAACTGAACCCTAAGCCCTCCTCACAGATGACTGCAGTCCGATCAGCGGATGGACGGATCATCTCAGATCATGTTGGGTTCGTGACGTTGGGCTGAGTATTTTTTAACAGTTGTACCAGGTGGACCCTCCAACAGTTAGCTTGGATGCAAGCGATGTCTCAGTGCCTGTGCCGGACCCACCCACCAGCGAGGAAACCCCCTACCCTAACATAGGTTAGGCTGGCATTTCCAAGCTGAAGAGTGGGAAGCTGCAGGCATATGTGATATCCCTGCTGAATTGCTAAAGGCTGGGGTGAACCCATGGCTCGGGGCCTGCATACAGTCCTGAGTGCCATTGGCAGTCTGGTACCATCCCCCTGCCTGCTGAGGGGCGTGGTCACCCTCTGGAAGGGGAAAGGGGGTCGTTTTGGGGCTGTAGCAACTACCGTGCATTACACTGCTCAGCATACCCGGCAGGTTCTCACTCACATTCTTCTGAAACGGATCCGCAACCACCTACTGAGGCACCAAGACCGGAGCAGTCTGGATTTACTCCTGGCAAATCCACAATAGACCGTATACTAGCGCTTTAAGTAATTATGGACCGTCGTCGTGAGTTTGGTCGTGGGATGTTTGCAGCCTACATCGACCTCAAGAAGGCGTTTTACTCGGGGCATCGGGAATCGCTATGGGAGATCCCGAGGCTCAGGGAATTCCGACCAGATTATTGGCCTGATA
>NC_051402.1:23604489-23606989 GCF_015228065.2 Penaeus monodon | reverse complement strand
GTTTTGGGGGGTGTGTGTGTTGGGGTGTGTGTGTGTGTATGTGTGTGTGTGTAATTTGTATATAATAAATATATAATATATAGATATAGTATAATATCATATGAATATATATATATATTGTATGTATATACATATTATATATGTAGATATATTGAATGTGAGTGATATATATAGTATTATCTATTGTATATATACAGTACATCCCTCCTCCCCCCCACCACCCACCACACACACCACATCTATCTATTATCTACTTATAAAATACACTATTATTCTTTATTACTATATATATATATATCTTATTCTCTTCTCTTATGTGTGTGTGTGTGTGTGTGTGTGTGTGTGTGTGTGTGTGTGTGTGTGTGTGTGATGTGTGTGTGTGTGTGTGTGTGTGTGTGTTGTGTGTGTTTGTGTTTCGGTGTGTGTGTAAACAATTGTAGAGTAGAGGGAAAGAAATATACACACACTCAAGATATATGTGTACATATACATATGTGTAAATATGTATATATATATGTCTGTGTGTGTGTGTGTGTTTGTGAGAGTGTGAGTGTGAATGTGAGTGTAAGCGTGAGTGTGGAAGTGGAGTGTGAGTGCGTGCTGTGGTGTATAAATACATCATACATTTTTTTTTCTCTCTCTCCTTTCCCCTCTCTCTCTCTCTCTGTCTATCTCTCTATCTATCTATTATTATCTATATCTATCTTACAACATACACACACACATACACACACAATCTCTCTCTCTTTTCTTCTTCTCTCTCTCTCTCTCTCTCTCCTTCGGTGCCTCTCTCTCTCTCTCTCTCTTCTCTCTCTCTCTCTCTCTCTCTCTCATATCTTTCTCTCCCTTTCGCCCCCTCTCCTTGACAGCTTCCTTATCCCTCTCCATTTTTTCCTAAGCAGGTCGGACGACTCCCCAACGCCTCTGGGCCGTCTTAGGGAAACTTACGACCTTCTCGCCGAGGCTCAGGAAATACCCGGAGACGAATAAAAATATAACGTATCATCTATAACGTTGGCCAACCGACACTGACTGAGTCCTTGGGTTTTGAAGGATGAGGAGATGGAGGGGGAGGAGGGAGGGGAGGGAGTGGGGGTGATGTGGGGTGGGAGTTATGTGGAAGTGGGGAGGGTGACACTGGGTGGGGTAAGGAGAGGTGAATGGGTGGGAGGTGAAGGGATGTGGGGGTGGAGGGGCTGAGGTGAAGGGACGGGCGATGCGAGGGGGTTGGGGATGGTTGGGGAAGCACGTGTGGAGGGGTGGTGAGGGGGAGGTGAGTTGGGGGTTGGGTTGAGGATGATGTACGGGTTGGGGTGGAGGGGGTGATGGTGGGGGGGGTGGTGGGGGTTTGAAAAGGGGGGGGGCTCTAGGCGTAGGCGTGGTGAGGTAGTGGGTGATGTTGAGTGGGGATGGGCGTAGCAGAGGTGAGAGTGGAAGGAGGGAGGCGAGAGGAGGGGAATGTGAGGAGGGGGCGAGCGTTGAAAGGCAGTGGTATAGGAGATGAGGAGGGGCGGGGTAGGGCAAGAGAGAGAGAGATAAGGAGCAGGTATGGAGAGATACGAATGGAAAAGGGACGCAAATAATGGATGGAAATATCAACAGAGACCAGACAGACGGAGAAAAATAAAAATGAGAGAAAGAAAATGAAACAAAGAGGAAGATATGAGAGTTAAGAAATTCCCGAAAGCAGAAACACGGAACAGGTATCACCAAAATCGAACGAGGTTAAGGAAGCCAGTGCCAAAGAAGGTGAATATAAGGATGGCGGAGGAAGCGTCATCTATGACTCCTCCCCTTCTCCCTCCAGCTCCCGAGGAATATCCTTGTCTCCTTGAGCGATGAGACTTCCCTGGATACGCATCATCCCGGTGGGATTTAAAAGAGAAGGGAGAAAAGGATACTATATATTATTTAATCTTTTAAACTACATCACATCTGCACTTAACATGGGTGTGCAAATATTCACATGTGTGTGTAAACCATTCATTTATCTTTCTGGTTTTCATTCCATTTACCTATATACCTTTCTGGACATCTTTAGATGTGTATCTACCTGACAGACAATATTGCGGAACAGGCCTTTCTAGACAGGGATTAGACACGATTAAAATTTGTTAACAATGACCTGTAGATCTTACGGTCACGTCGAAGATTTCCTGTCTGTCAGTTAGGTCAACCCAGAATCAGTCACCTAGATTAACCTTGCCTTAAACATACAAGTAGCGATCGAGACGAAACAAGTGCTCCTTAGCAACTTTTCCTGGCTGACTCATGATAGATATTAGAGGACTGATCACAGATCCGACATCTGGCAGTCCTTTCATCCTGTGAGGAAATAGAAACGGGAATTGTCTTTGAAATTATTGAACTTATTCCTGTACATATTATCCTTAATAAGATACATTTTCCTCATATGCTCGTGATATAATTTCAGTTAATTATAAATAGCTCTTTGATTTAGATAAATTACTATGAAGACACTGATAGGTTTATTTTAGAA
>NC_051402.1:23601854-23604389 GCF_015228065.2 Penaeus monodon | reverse complement strand
AAAAAAAATTTTAAAGAGAGAGAGAAAAAAAAAAACATTTTTTCACCCACTAAAAAACATTTGGGAAACAACCTGTTCCCCATTTTTCGTCCTTTCCTTCTTTCTGACTTGCGTTTTATTTTTATTTTTTTCTGGAGTACCGTCACTCTCGCCACCATACAGGAATATAGAACATGCGCTGCGTCTTTCATTTCGCTTAATTCCGTCAGCTACTCGAACTTCCGCGGTTTTCTAATCCATTAGCGAGAATACCTTTTCCTCAGCTCAAGAATTCAGTGTGTGTTGCAGGGGAACGGCTGGTCTCACCTTTCACAGTTGTTAAAACTAGAGTAAGCTTTTGCTATTCTGTGAGAAAAAAGTCAACTTGTTAAACAGTTTAAAAAATCCATCTCTATTAAAATTTTTTATTATTTATCTATTTCTAGAACCCTTCTCTTTAAATTCATTTCTTCTAACCTCTCTCTCCACCACTCTTGTCTCCATTCTCTTCTCTTCTCTTCTCTTTTCTCTCTCTCTCTCTCTTCTCCCTTCTTTCCTCTCTTTTTACCCCCTTTTTCCCCTTCTTGCCCACTCTGTATTCCAGTATCTCTTTCTCTCTATCTGAATGTTAGTCTTACGATATATCAATACAAGTTTCGAAGAAAACATCATTACTACTATAAACACACACACACACACACACATGCACACACACACACGCACGCACGCACACACACACACACACCACCCACACACAACCACACACCACACACACACACACACCACCACACCCCAAGACTACCCCACAACCACACTTACACTCATACACACACCACTCCATGTCCGCAGCCTCCCATTTTTTCAGCGGGTTTTAATGCCCCCTTGGGTTCCCAAATCGCCACGGATGGGAATGGATTTTTAAAAACCCCCGGGCCTACTTTTTTCCCAGCCACTATTCCAACTTAAAAGTCCTTAAGGAATCGAGCAAAATCTGTCTTTCTTACAGCTAAACAAAACTTCTTCCTGAAAAGGCAGAGCCGAGCGCATTTCTTCCCCTGAGAACTGACTTCCCCATCTTCCCCTCGCCTTTTTTTCAGTTAACCTCCTTAAATGCCTCCCCGGCTGAAGAGGCAATATCTTTTCTTCTGTCAGTTTGTCTGCTAACTTTAATATCCGATGAAGGTATTATTATACACAATATTATGCCTCCGAATGACCCTAAAATCCTTCTTTGTTGGGCAAAGGTAGTCCCATCAGATACAAAAAAAAAAAAAAAAAAAAAAAAAATAAAACTGAACACAAATCTAATAATTTTTTTTTGAAACTTTCGATTTTTTTCTTTTTTTTTTACTCATTAAATTTAAACTTTATATCATCCTAAAGACGTTATAATATGCCCAATTTTTAAACCCCCACACTGATTATGAAGGTAAAACTCAGTTTAAGTACATAATTACTGGCCTCCATCTAGTCTCACCGTCTCTCTTGCTTTTATGGTCAGCCTTCGACTCTCCTCTTCCTCTTTGATCTACTTCCTTATTCTTTACTGGGAGATCCATGTCAGCTGGAATGGATATATGGACCGTTAGACCCTTTGCCTGCTTTTATTCCCCCTTTAATTTTTTTTGTATTTTTTTTTACCTATATGTTATTTACTGATCTTTAAATTTGCCTATTTATCTTTTCTAGGGCAGAGGAGTAAATTACGATAATGATGGTGATTCAATTACGGTTAATCTTCATTTATTTAATATTTACGCTTTTTCAATTTATTTACTTATTCACTTATTTATTCCTTTATGTGTTTATATGTTTATTTATCTTTGTTGACGTGGCATTAGTTTTCAGTTTACTTTATTTTCATAAAGTAAACTGAAAACTAATGCCACGTCAACAAAGATAAATAAATATATAAACACATATATTGTCTCCTATTACTGTAAAATGACAAAATGCATTCTATAATCAACTGAATCAGTTAGCATCTCTATTGTATTCTATAAAAAAAGGAAAATAATAAATGCAGTGTCGAGAAGCCTAAAAATGGAATCCATTTACTGTAGAGAGCTTTTTATTCCCCCCTTTCCCCCAAAGCCTTGTAACACATCATCTAAAAAATTTCGTGAAGTATTTTGGGGTCATCGGGGGAAACCGTAAATCGCATCAAACACGTTGTTCTGAAAAGTAATATTATTTCTCGTATTTCTCCCTTTTTTCTCAACTTGAATTATTTGGGTGGAAAAAATGAGAATCGGAATTTTTATTTGATTAAATTATAAAACAAAAGGTCATTCCACAAATTTTCGATAAAACCCTCTTTAACCCCACAAATAACAAAACAAGGCTTTTTTAGACAGCATAGAATAAATTTTCTTCCCCCTCTTCGTCATTCGCGCGTGATGATGTGAGCAGGCGATATTTGGAGAACAGCCATACCGGGCTCCGCTTTAGACTAGAAATTAGGCTCATGGTAGTTTACATCATTCTCATTACAAGACGATATACATCAAAATGATTACATCTTTTTATCTATTACTTCACACACCCACACACACA
>NC_051402.1:23574354-23594354 GCF_015228065.2 Penaeus monodon | reverse complement strand
AAAAAATATGATATAGATATATATATATATATAATAATATATATAAATATATAAATATATAAAATAAGATATATAAGACACAACACACACACCACACATAAAATAACATAAACAATAAAAATAATATATTATATATATATATATATAGATATTCTATATATATATATATTATTTATACCACACAACATACACACACACACACACACACACACACACACACACCACACACACACACACACACACACACACAGCACACACACACTAATATATAATATATATATATTATATATATATATATATATATATATATATATATATATATATATACATATACACAGATGCATGCATACATACATATACATAATCTATCTATTTATCTATCTATCTATCTATCTATCTATCTGTCTATCTATATATGTATGTATAAGTATAATCATATATATATATATATATATATATATATATATATATATATATATATATATATATATATATATATATATATATATATATATATATATAAACGTAGAGAAAGGGGGAGAGAAGAGAATACAAAGCTAGGGGAAGGAGTGGTAATTAAGGAGGGAACAGAATGGGAAAGTCTATTCATAAAAGAAAGAAGAGGGGGATATATAAGCAGAGAAGATAAGAATAAAGAAATACATGAAAAGAGAAAAGCGGAGATAGCAGTAGAAGGAGAGGGGTATAAAAAAATTGATAATGAGGATGGCAAGATGGAGAGTTGAGGAGATAAAACAAAAAATGAGCACTAAAAAATGGAAATATACAATGAAAATGCAAAAATAAAGGAAAAATATGGTAAGTAGCCAAATGATCAGTAAGGATAATAACATGTCAAAAGAAAAAAAACAAAAACTTAAAAAGGAAAAATAGTTTTAAAAATAACAGAAGGACCAAATGACATGAATTGGAAAACGAAGATAGACACAAGCAAAATAATTAGAGACACGAAAATATAAAAGAGTGATAATAATGATAATCATAATGTGCTGATGATAGTAATGATGATAATGATAACAATAACATTAATCATAATAATAATAATAATAATAATAATAATAATTATTATTATTATTGTTATTATTAAAATTATTATTATTATTATTATTATTATTGTTATTATTACTATTATTATTATTATCATTATTATTATTATTATTATTACTGTAATAAACCAGTAATAATAATAACGATATTAACAACAAAAATAACGACACTAATATCAATATACTCAAGATACGGACCAAATTCTCCAAACCAACCGAAATATGCACAGAGATGCAATCAAGTAACTAAAGACACCTAAACACGAGAAAAAGAAAAGAAAATTAAGAAGGTAACGGCAAAGAAGAAAGGACAAAAAAGTTTCGCAACTTAAGAGTAGGAACAAAACCACAGTACAAACAGAAACACGTCGATAAAGACAAACAAAAGAGCAAACTGATAAAAAAGAAAGAAAAAAAAAATGGCGGAAAAATTAAAAGCTTGTGCGAGAGAAGAAAACAAACAGAGATACAAATAAAATTACCAAGCGAACATCCGCCACAGAACTTCTTCCTCTCTCGCTCGGTCTGCCTCGGAGGCTGAGGGATGCTAATGTTACATCTCTCATCTCTTGCGTGTCAATAGCCGGGGGTTGAGACTAATGAGAAACAGGAGGGGCAGGGATACGAGAGATAATGTATAGGAAGAGGAAGGGGGGATAGGAGAGACGACGTAGAAAATGAAGGATGGAGGGAAAAAAAGGACATAATAGGTAGTATGGAGGAGAATGTTTAGAAGGAAGAAAAGAAACTCGAGAGACATTGAAGAGAGTGAATAAAGTAAGATGTGAGTGGATGTTGATATGTGTCATAAGAAAAGGTATTAAATGGTTGGAATTATGACGCTAATGTAATAGTAGGGATAAATAAGATAGAGATGGCAAGAATAATAGTTATGATAAAAGTTGGTGAGAATGAGGATGAATAGGATGATAGTGGTGAAGTAATAATGGTAATAAAATGAAGATAATAATGATACTACTGATACTACTTCTACTACAAAACATAACAATAATTGTAATAATAATGATGATAATGGTAATAATGGTAATAATGGTAATAATAATAATGATAAGGATAACAATAACAATAAGGATAATTGAAATAACAACAATAATAATGATGTTAATAATGATAGTTATATGTATATGATGATAATGATAGTAATGATAATAATAATAATAATAATAATAATAATAATAACAATAATAATAATAATAAAAAAATAATAATGATAATAATAATAATAATAATAATGATAATAATGATAATGATAATAACAATAATAATGATAATAATAATAATAATAATAATAATAATAATAATAATAATAATAATAATGATAATAACATTAATAATAATAAAAGTAATAGTTATGATAATAATAATTTTTATGATAGTAAGAATGATGATAACAATAATGATAATAGAAATAATAAAAAAACAACAACAACAACAATAATAATAATAATAATAACAATAATAATAATAATAATACTGGCAATAACAATAATGTCAGTAGTAATGACAAGGATAATTATTATGATATTATCATCATTATGATGAAAATAATAATGATAATGTTAATAAAAAAAACAATAATGATAATAATGAAAATAACAACAACAACAACAACAACAACAACAACAACAACAACAACAATAATAATAATAATAATAATAATAATAATAACAATAATAATAACAATAACAATAATAGTAATAATAATAGTAATAAAAAAAAAAAAATAACATCAACAGCAACAGTCATAATAGTAATGATGATAATAGTGAAAAGATGGCAATAACAGCGAAGATCATATTCATTCTCTCTCTCTCTCTCTCTCTCTCTCTCTCTCTCTCTCTCTCTCTCTCTCTCTCTCTCTCTCTCTCTCTCTCTCTCTCTCTCTCTTCTTCTCTCTCTCTCTCTCTCTCTCTTCTCTCTCTCTCTCTCTCTCTCTCTCTCTCTCTCTCTCTCTCTCTCTCTCTCTCTCTCTCTCTCTCTCTCTGTTACCTTTGGTGTTTCTGTCTTGATTCGTTCCATGTCCTTCTCACCTTTCATTTTCTTTGCTTTTTTTTTCTCTCTCTCCCTACCTCCCTCCCCACCCCCCTCTCTTCCGATCTCTCTCTCTCTCTCTCTCTCTCTCTCTCTCTCTCTCTCTCTCTCTCTCTCCTCTCTCTCTCCCTCCCCTCCCCCCCTCTCTCTCTCTCTCTCTCTCTCTCTCTCTCTCTCTCTCTCTCTCTCTCTCTCTCTCTTTCTCTCTCCCTGTTACCTTTGGTGTTTCTGTCTTGATTCGTTCCATGTCCTTTCTCACCTTTCATTTTCTGTCTTTCTAACAAACCTCTAATACGTTCAATGACCTTCGTCGGACTTTCTAGCTTCTTCCCTATTTTATGTTTCTTTCTCTTCCCTTTAGTTCTTACTTCTTTTCTCTTCTTGTTCCCTCTTTTGTTTTCTCTATGCTCTACCCTCTTCTTATTTTCGTCTCTTCTCTGTTTCTTTCTCCTCATTCTCCCTGTTCTTCTTACTACTCCTCCCTGTTTCACCTCTTCTCCTTTCTTCTCTTCACCCCTTCCCTTTCCTTCCCTGCCACCCCCCTTGCCCCCTCTCCCTTCCTACCACCAATTCCCCTTCCTTCATATCTTTCTCCTGCCATCCTTTTCCCCATTCCTTCCCCGCGCCCACCTCAGCCCAACATCCACGGGGGAAGGGTGAAAGTGCAGGAAGAGTTAAGAAATCCTCTGGTTGGCAGACTCGAAAGATAGACCTACATCTTGGAATGCTGGTAAGAAATTCGAGTCTTCAATTATGTTCTGTCTCAATGGCCATAATCTCCTTAAGGTGCTGTGTGAGGAAAAGGTTGGGAGCTGGGGAGACAGTGGGTCTTGGGGGAACAAGAGGTTGAAGGCTGAGGAAAAGGGGTTCAGGAAGAAAACAAGAGGTTGACGGGGAAGAGGGGGAGGGAGAGAGGGAAGGGGAAGGGGTTTCGGCTTTTGGGTTGGCAAAGAGATGGTGTAGTTATGGGTATTATTAGGGTTTTTGAGACAATAGAAAGTTGATGAGCAGGGGGGCAGTAGGTTGTCATTGGGCATTGGATTAGAGAGGTTAAGGACAGGTGGTTTAGGGGTTGGGGTTTGTGATGGGAAAGAAGTGGGTTAGAAGATTAACGATATGTTGGTCTATGAGGTCCTGGAGGGTCTTGAGGTTTATGGGGTCAAGTCATGGGTTTATAAGGCCAGTGAGAGGTTGTTAAGTTGGGAGGAAAAGGGAAGGAGTCCCAGAAGAACAGATGATCGGTAGAAGTGTTAAGGTCCAAATTCCTACAGAAAAGGATAATGAAAACCGACCGAATATACTCCTGGCTTAAACCGAAGGGAAGAAAAAGAAGAATCCGAAGACGTCCGCAAGGGCGAGGAACATTCGAGAAATCGCTAGGAGAATGGCTCTTACCGACCTCTCAATAAGAGAGCGCGAGGCATTCTTTTCACCCCGAGGTCACAATTAGACTCTGTTGCGGGCAAGGGTCGTGACCTGACTCCTAAGATCCTCATTGTAAGAGCGGAGAAAAAAAAAGGGAGAGGAAGAGAGGAAATGTCGGTCAGTGTGAAGGAAGAAGGAACAATAACAGCCATTCTCAAGGGAGGGGCAGGAAGACAGATGGGACGAGGAAGAGGAAGAGAGAAAGAAGGATGAATAGGCGGACACATAAAGAAATGGATACAAAGGTAAAGAGGCTTAATGGAAGATACCTACACACTGTATATAGATTGACAGAATGATGGGCAGACGGAATTACATAAATAAAAAAGCATATATATAAACATATTCATATATATATATATATATATATATATATATAGATAATAATAGAGGATAGATAATAATATTAAAATTAATGATCATATATATGGATACAAAGGTAAAGAGGCTTAATGGAAGGTACCTACACACTGTATATAGATTGACAGAATTATGGGTATACGGAATTACATAAATAAAAAAGCATATATAAAACAGGATGAATAATATATAATATAATAGTATATATAATATATATGAGATAAATGATAGATATCTAGATATAGATATAGAGAAGAGATATCTATATAAATATATATGTATATATATATCTATACATAGATATATAATATCTCAATATATAGATATATATATATATAAGTATATAATATAATTATATATAGATATATATATAATTTTTGATCTATATATAATATATATATATATATATATATATGCCTATATTACATACACACGCATATAAATAATAATAAACCATACGAATATATAGTACGATAAATAATATCTATATATATATAACTATATATATATATATATATATATATATTATATATATAATATATTATATATATCATACACACACGCGTAACACACACACACAAGCCCACCTGCATATAGCTATATTATATATACTATATATATATATATATATTATTATATATATATTATATAGATATATAATATATATATATAATGACATCGATATATAGATATAATATATATATATATTATATAGAGTAGTAGTATATATATGTAATATAGAAAGTAGATATAGAAGATAGAGATCTATATATATTTTTTTAAATTTATTAAAATAGAATATAATAATATATTATAATATACGATATATATATATACAACACACACATATATATATGTATAAGTGTAGTGTGGTGTGTGTGTGTGTGTGGTTATATATATATTAGTAGATATAGCTATAATAGTATGATATTAGGTAGCGATATATATAAGATATAGATATATATATATATATGAGACATATATATATATGATATATATATAAGATGAGATATATATATATATTATGAATATATATATAAGATTATATATAGATAATACACACACACACACACACACACACACACACACACACACACACACACTATAGATGTAAGAGAAGAGTATGAGAGATAGTAATATGAAAGATATAATAGATACTATATATATATATATACATATATAGATACACTATAATATATACACACACAACACACACAACACCCCACACACAATACACACACACACCACACATACACACACACACGCACACTACAACATACCACACACACACACACACACACCACACACACACACCAACACAGTAGATAGTAGTAGTGATATATAACTCTATATATATATCTATATATATAATCATAAATATATAGTATATATATAATATACATAATAGATATATATATATATATATATATATATATATATAGATAGATAGATAGATAGATAGACTAGAAGATAGATAGCTAGATAGATAGAATAGCTATAGAATAGAAATATATAGATATCATATATATGATATATATATATAAGTATAAATATTAATATATATCTATATAGATCATACATATATATGGGGTGGTGTGTGTGGTGTGTATTATATATATAATATATAATATCTATATATATATATTTATATATATATATATATCTATATATATGTGTGTGTTGGTGTGGTGTGTGTGTGTGGTGTGTTTGTGGTGTGGTAGTGAGTTGTGTGTGTGGTGTGTGTGTGTGCTGTGTGTGTGGTGGGTGCGTGTGGTGGGTGTGTGTGTGTGTGTGTTTGTTGTGTGTGTGTATGTGTACATATATATATATATATATATATTATATCGTATATATATATAATATAATAATACTATACATATATATATATATATTCTCGATATAATATAGATATATTAATATAAGATAAAAATATTAAATATATATATATATATATGCACACACGCAGACACCACACCACACACACACACACACACACACACACACACACGCAAAACACACACACACACACACACACCCACACACACACACACACACACACACACCACACACCACAGACAACACACACACATATATTCTATATAGTATAACATATATATATATATATATAGTTTAGATATAATAATATATAATATAATAGTTGTGTGTGTGTTGTGCGTGTGGATAATATATATATATATAATATATATAATATAATAATAATATATAATATATATCAATAAATATATCAAAGATTCTATTTAACATATACTATACATATATAGATAAATATAGTATATATTATATATATATATATATATATATAAGAGAGATATATATATAACTTATATATTAATATATATATAATATCCCCACACACACCACACACACGCGTGGATGCTGTCTCATATATAACTTTACTGAACAAATCGTTGATTACTTGTGCTTTAGTCCTTTTATTCTTTAACTTCAATGGGCGTTGAATGCACCGTTTGATTTCACACGTGCACAGGCAAATGCTGTGAACATTTCATTTCTGCTTATGAACACACACACATTCCTTTCTCATAATATCATTCACGCATTGTCTCTTTCTTCTCCTCTTCTCTTTTTCTCTTCTCCCTGGCGTCCCGAAAAGCCTCCTCGCTGCCGCCTCATCTTATCCAGTTTCCGCTCGTGCTACTTAACATTTGCCTCTAGTATCCTCTGGTCTCCTGCCTTCCCTTTTCGTCCATAATCTTTGCTCTTTTTTTTGCCGTTCCTCATTTCTCCTTCCCCATAGTGTCTACCTTTCTTCTTCCATTCTTCTTTATTCCTGTCTCTCCTTTTCCCTCACGTCATTTTCTTTTCATTCCCTTTCCGTCAGTCTCCCTACCCATCCCTCTCTTCCCTCCCCCCCACACCTCCCCCCTCTCGCTACTAGCTTCTTGTGCCTGTCTCCTTTTTCTTCTCCTTCCTTCTCCTTCCCTCGAGATTCTTCCCTTATCTACGGATTACTGAGGCCCTTCTGGCCTCCTCCTCCAATTACCCAATATCATTCCTATCCTCTCTCATCCCTAGTCTATAGTAAGCTTCCTCTTCTCTCACCCCCCTACTTGCACCATCCTTCCATCCTTACCACATCCTCCCTTCCACCATTCTTCCAACTCCCTCCCATGAATAACATCTTTCCCTCCCTTTCTCCTAACCATTTCATCCTCCTTCCTCTGCATTGCCCTTTCAACCTTCAAGCAAAACCATCCCTCACTGTCTCCCATCCTTCCCTTTCCACATATATTCCCTGCCCTCCGATTTATCCTCTTTCCCTTTTCATCCATCCTTTCTGCCACTTGCGTCCGACGCCTGTCCATAAATCCTTCTTTCCTTGTAAATCCATCATTCCGCCCAACCCTTTAGCCATCCCTCCCACCTCTTTCATCGATCCCTCTCCTCCTGACAACCCATCATTCCCTCCCTTTTTTCCCATCCACCTATCCCCTTCATCCCCCTCCTATGCCCCCCCCCCCCCCCTCCACACATCCTTTACCCCTCTCGCATCCCGCATCTCCCTCCCTCCCTCCCTCCCTTCCTTTCCATTTAACCTTCCCTCCTTCACTCTCCTCTCTCTTCCCTCTCTTTCCTTTAACGCCTCCACAAGAGGACTAGGCTTTGGCCATGTTGGCATCGGGTTAGTTATCGGAAACCGACACTAGTTTATTTCATTTCAAACTCTGATGTAGTTGTTGTTGCTGTTGTTTTTGGGTGACGTCTGAGGGTAAGAAGCGACCTTAATAATGGCCTAATTGTGTGTAGTAATTGTAATATAAATGTAATTATACATCTGTTTATGTTAGAGAGTCATATATGTTTCATAGCCCAACAGAAGCGAGAAGAGGAGATGGGGGAGTAGAGAGAGTGGAACGAGAGAGAGAGAGAGAGAGAGCGAGAGACTGAGTGTCGAGAGAGAGAGAGAAGAGAGAGAGAGAGAAGAGAGAGAGAGAGAGAGAGAGAGGCAGAATTGGAGATAGAGAGATAGATAGATAGGCAGGAATATAGATAGACAAACAATCAGAAAGATATATAAGTAGATAGACAAACATGCTGATAGAGACTGAGGAATAGAGGGAAAAGTAGAGAGAAAGAGAGAAAGAGAAAAAGAGAGAGGAAGAGAGAAAGAGAAAAAGAGAGAGGAAGAAAAAGAGGAACGGAGAAAGAGAGACAGGAATAGAAAAGAGAGAGAGGAAGAGAGAAAGAGAGAGAGATTAGGAAATGATTTTCCGGCTCGACATAAACGCTGACGTCTCTCTCGCAATGATTGAAAGCCCATTTTGTAAAAGACAATCAGCTGTGAAAAAAAGGATAAAAATGTTTCCGGCGATTCTAAATTCCCGGTCTTCGATCGCCCAAAGTGCGTGACTAACTAGGAACGCTATCGCACGGGGAATTGAGCCTTTGTCTGTCATTTCTGTCATGCTCTTCGCTCTCTGTATATTTCTCTACGTTTTAATTTTCTCTTTTTATCGGTTTGCATGACCCGGATATTTTGTTGCTGTTGTTCTTCCGCTTTTTGTCACTCTGACTGTCTCTTTGTTTGTCTGTTTGTCCGTCTCCCTCTCTCTCTCTCTCTCTCTCTCTCTCTCTTTCTTTCTCTCTCTCTCTCTCTCTCTCTGTCTCTCTCTCTCTCCCTCTCTCTCTCCCTGCTCTCTCTCTCTCTCCTTCCCTCTCTCTCTCTCTCTCTCTCTCCTCTCTCTCTCTCTCTCTACTCTCTCTCTCTCTCTCTTTCTATCTCTCTTACTCTGTCTCTCTCTTTCTCTCTCTCTCTCTCTCTCTCTCTTCCTTCTTATATCTCCGTCTCAGCTCTTCTAGTCTCTCTGATTACGTCTCTCAGTCTCACTCAGTCTCACAGTTCCTCTCTCTATCTCAGCTGATCTCTCTCTCTCATACTCTCTCGTCTCCTCTCTCTTACTCGTCTCTCTCTCTCTCTCTCTCTCTCTCATCTCTCTGCTCTCTCTATCTCGTCTCTCGCTCTCTCTCTCTCTCGCTCTCTCTCCTCTCTGCTCTCTCATTGTTGAGGCTGTCTGTTCGCTCTCGCTCGACACGTACGCGTGACTCCACTCGGCTCTCTCTCTCTCTCTCTCTCTCTCCTCTATCTATCTCTTTGTTTGCACGGTCCCTTCTCTCTCTCTCTCCTCCTCTCTCTGTATCCTCTCTCCTCTCTCTCCTCTCTCTCTACTCTCTCTCTCTGACTCTCCTCTCCTTTCTTCCTTATCTCTCTCTCGGGCCTCGTCTCTGTCTCTCTCTCTCTCTCTATCTTGTGTGTCTGTCCCTTCTCTCTCTCTCCTCCCTCCTCTCTCTAGTCCCTCTCTCTCGTTCTCTCTCCCCCTCTCTCTCTAGTCCTTCTCTCTCTCTCTGTGTCTCTCTCTCTACTTCTCTCCCTCTCTTCTCTCTCTCTCTTGTCTCTCTCTCTTTACTCTCTCTATTCTCTCTCTCCTCTCTCTCTCTCTCTCTCTCTCCTCTCTCTCTCTCTCTCTCGCTCCTCTCCTCTCTCTATCTCTTTCTCTCTCGCTCTCTCGCTGCTACTCTATCTCTCTCGTATCTCCACTCTCTCTCCTCTTCTCTCTCTCTCTCGATCGTCTCTCTCCTGTCTCTGCTTTCTCTCTCTCTTCTCCTCACTCTCTCTCTCTCGATCTTCTCTCTCTCTTCGCTCCTCTCTCTTTACAATCCACTCTATATTTCTCCTTCCCCTCTCCCTTTTTCTCACTTTCCCCCTTGTCCTTTCCTCTTCCTCTGCCCTCTTTCACACTCCCTTACAATAATCTCAGAGAGGAATTGATGCTTCACCGGATAAACGCAAGCAGTAAAATATTCAAGGTATGAACTTGTGTGCAGCTTTGAAACTAGAGTGGCAAGACGAGAAATAATTCGTTTTAGGGTTAGCGTTCTTAATAAGGCTGGTCGTGAGGTAAAGATAGGGGTCTGCGTGAGACGAATCCTCTGCTCTTTCTACGGACTCAGCGGGTGGGTTTATGGGTACATGCAGGGTACAGAAGTTTGAAAAACTAATATCGTTTGCGAGAAGTCTTTTACGAGTGTGGAGCAAACTCTCTCTCTCCCTCTCCCTCCCTCTCTCTCTCTCTCTCTCTCTCTCTCTCTCTCTCTCTCTCTCTCTCTCTCTCTCTCTCTCTCCTCTCTCTCTCTCTCTCTCTCCTCTTTCTGTCTGCGTTTGTTTGTCTCTCACTCTCTTTTTCTAATTATGCTTGTCTCTTCTTCTATGTTTTTATTTCTTCTTCTGTATCTGTCAGTTTTTCGGTCTGCCGTTCTGTTTCTCTCTGATGTGAGCTCTCTTCTCTCTCTCTATCTCTCTCTCTTATTCTTTCAGTTTCTCTGACACACCTCTACTAGTCGGGACATTTGGAAACATAGGTACATACACAAACAAAACATACATCAATATTTGCACTCTTTTACGTTGATTTTCGCCCTGATTAATGATTCGAAAAACAAACAAACAAATAAAATACCTGTCTGGGCTGAGGAGATTAATTCGCTTATCTGTTCCTTACGCTTCACAAATCCCCCTGATTAATTGCGCGATGTGTTTATCAGCTTCTCTTGATTAATCTATCATTTCGGATGTTAAGAATGACAAGTGAAAACGTTAGATTTTCTCCTTTTTTTGGAGGGGGGGGGGAGTGTTTTTTTCCTCTCTCTCTCTCTCTCTGAAGGGAAAGGAAGGAGAGGAGGATGTGAAAGTATTGGTAATGATGTGTTCGAAGTCGTTAATGGTGTGGAGTCGAGTAGAGAGAGAATGGAGGAGAGGAGATGAAGAGAAGAAGAGATTAAACCATATTATTAATATATATATATTATATATATATAGATATATATATATATAATCTATACCTAGTTAGATATATCATATATAATATATATATATATGTACTGTATGTACGTAGGTATGTAGTATGTAATTATGTTTGGAGTATGTATGTATATATTTAGTTGTAATATAGTATATACATAGATATAGATAAATAGATTAATATATATAATATAATATTACATATATAAATAATATATAGATATATATATATAATATATATATATATATATATATATATAATATGTGTGTGTGTGTGGTGTGTTGTGTGTGTGTGGGTGTGTGTGTGTGGTGTGTGTGGGTGTGTGTGCATAACATACATACATACATAATATATATTATATATATATATATATATATATAATATATATATATATAATATATATATATATAAAATAATACATGTAGATATATATTATATATATATATATATCTATATATATATATTTCTCTTCTTCTAGCTTATCCCATTTTTATAGGGGGTCGCATGATGATTTGCGGTCGTGGCAAGATATCGTTATGGCCGTGGATGCCCTTTCCTGATGCCAACCCGTCTCCAATCACCCGGTGCCCGGACGGCAAACGACTTGGGCTGTCTTGCCGACCCAGGGGCTAGGTAGCAATCGGGGTGAAAAGTCCTGCCCAAGGGAACAACGCGCGGCCGGTGACTCGAACCCGACAGATATAGATATATATATATATATATATTATATAATATATAGATTATCTAGATATAGAATACGATATTATATATATATATATCTGTGTCGTGTTATTTGTGTGGATGTATATATCATTCTCTTCTTCAAGACCTGGCCTACAAGGGACGTCTGCGATCATGGATTTTCTGATTTTCTTGGCATTTAGAGCGGTGTCTTGTGGTTCTCCGCCCGGTTTTATCGAGTCACCATCTCTATTTACCCGGTTCTGGGCAAACATCTTTTTCGCCTACCCACCTTCACTAATCTTGTTTGATGCCAACGGCGCGGAGAAGTAGTTATGTACTTTCCATCACAGTAATTCGATGCTTGGTGGTTTTGCTGCCGAATGTGATCGATCACGGGACACGAGGTCGGAGTCCAAACGCATAACCACGCGCGATCGAGGGGCCAAAAAACAGATGAGGCCAACAGTGGCTTGACTGCCCAGAGCGCCGCATATAGGTCTTGATTTACATAGACTTACTAAATCAGCTGTATATGATATATATAATAATAGAATATATAGATATAGAATATAGAGAGATATTATAGAGATATATAATATATATATATGTATATATTATATCTGTGTAGGGGGCTATTTGTGTGGATGTATATATATATATATAATATATATTATATATATATAGATATATATATAGTAATATATATATATATATATATTACACGGACATAATAGAGAATAGAATATATATAAATATAGAGATATAATAGCTATATTAGATAATATAAGATGTATAGTACTAAGATATATTATATGATATAGGCTAGATATTAGAAAATAACGTACACGGACATATTATTATAGAGATATATTAGTATAGAGATATATATCATAGTGAGAGCAGTATAAAATATAAATATATATATATATAAATATATATATATCATATAATATATAGAGATATTAATAAATATATAATAGATATATATATAATAATAATATATAATAAATTATATATATATATATCATATATATATATATATATATATAGTATATATATATAATATTCAATTCTCTCTCTCTTCTCTCTCTATCCCCCTCTCTCTCTCTCTCTCTGCTGGACTCCACATCATTTTAGCCTTGACATCCAAAAGAAATGTTCATTCCTAAAAATAACGAAGACATTAATATTGACCAAATTAACAAGCAGTTCAAGCTGCTCTTGAAGTAAGCGGTAAAAACGACGCACAAAGCTCCAGCAAGCTCTCGGTAGATACTCAACAACTTTTACAAAAATGTAGGAACATGAAATATCGTCAAAAAAGGACAGACTAGAATTAGCAGAACTAAGTCTATAAATAAAAAACAGAGCTAAGTCTATAAATAAAAGAAAAAAGGAGGATGTATGTAAATCCAACATTCAAAATAAAGAAACATCATTAAAACAGTGTACATAACAAGTATGATATACATACAGTGACATACTCTTACAGACTTATCCAGCTCATATGAACTGCTACGAACAGAAGTGGATGCGATAAAGAGAGATGTACGAAAAGTCACGCACGAGGAAATAAAAAGAGCGCTCAGTGGCATGAAGACAGGATAAACACCAGGAGAAAAGGGTATTAATATAGACCTTATCTTAGATGCAGGAAAAATCATAGCAATAAAGCTTGCAAAACTCCGAAAAGCTGTAATTCCAACAATCGTTACATAAAAAGGGGGACAAACAGGATCTAAGGGATTCCCGAGCTAAAAACCTCCTATTAGTTATCTGAAAACTGTTCACTATAGTCTTTACAGTTAGCATCTCAGTCACTACATTCTAGTGAGACTAAAGAGGAAGCCTGAAAGTTAAGATGAACAGAAAAAAGGCTAAGGTCATGTTCAACATTAGAGTTCACTTTAAACTAATACATATACAGGGTAACTGTTGGAGGTATTAGACAAGTACATATATATATGTCTATATATATACAACTCAGTTAAACACAGTAAAAAGTAAGAAGAATAGTCTTGAATCAATGCGTTCTCCCAGTCAGAAACATGGAGTACAACCATGATACTAGAGAGGAACTAGTGTGTGGCCAAAAAGGACTGGAGAAACTGAGGCTGGGAAGTACCCTAAGAGGTAGGATGAGGGCAACAGGGTAAGAGAACAAACTAAAGTGGAAGATTACATAAAGAGTTAACGTTTCGAGTTAACGAATTCCGGAAGCCATGATTGGAAATATATATATATATATATATATATAAATATATTCTAATATATCAAAATATATAATATATAATATGTAAAAGTATTTATGGTGTGTGGAGTGTATGTAATCTAAAAATCATGTTCAAGAATATGTACTAACTAGATAAGTTAAGATTAAAAAAAAAAAACAAGCACGTTTAAAAGTGAGATGTTTTACTTGACTAATTAATTACCGAGTAAGCACAAAAAAAAGAAAGAAGGAAAAAGACAGAGAGTATTTTTTTTTCTTCGGTACCTCAAAGGCTGAGCGGAATCTGACATGTTCATATATATATATATATATATAATATATATATATATACTATATATATATACTATATATATAAATATATATATATAATATAAAATAGAATATAATTGGGTGTGTGTGTGGTGTGTGTGTGTGTGTGTGGTATAGAGAATAGATCAGATAGATAGAATAAATATATAGATAGAAAGTGTGACTCGACCCCTAGGATCTAATCTATGTCTATCTATCTTTCTGTTTATCTTTGTACACACGCACACACACACACGCACGCACAAAACACACACACACACAACACACACCACACACACACACACCACACACACACACACACACACACACACACATACAACCCCCCATCACATATGTACCCACACACAAACACCACACACAACACACACTACACCATGCGCACACACACACACACAAACACCACAACACACACAACACCACACACACACACACACACACACACACGGTGTGTGTAGATATATTAATGAGATAGTAATATATATATATATTATATATATATATATATATATTTATATATATAAAGAGGGAGAGAGAGAGAATATAAGTAAAAAACTATATGGGAAAAAAAGAGAGAGGAAGTGCAGACATGCCTCCTAATATGCACAACATTGAAGACACGTTCATACAATTCATTTCCAGAAAACTTATTTCTTCTCACATAGAATATTATTGAATCACAATTATTGAGTCCCAACGAATCGTAACCCTATACTCACGCTGTAAAAGCAAATTTGAGAAATAAAAGAAACAGAGAGAGAGAGAGAGAAAAAAAAAAAAAGTTGTAGGCCAAGGGAGACTGCCACCAACCGTTACGGCCGGTAACTTCAAGGCAATGAACCAATAGGGATACTCCTGCCGGTTATTCAAACAGCTCTTAGCCAATGGCGATGCTCGAAGCACTCGTTGGCGGATGACTATTGGCTTTCGATCTTCCGGCGGCGGGCGACGACCATCTCCGCCGGGGCTTTTTACGTGTCCACTCGCGCGTTTTTTTTTTTTTTTTAATATCTTGCTTCTTCTTTCTCTCCCTCTTACTCCCTCCCTCACTCTCTCATCCTATCCCTCCCTCTCTTTCTTTTTGCACACACACACACACACACACACACACACACACACAAACACACAACACACACACACCACACACAACACACACACACACACACACGCACACGCAAAGCACACAGAGGACACACGCGCGCGCACGCTTGGTCTGTGTGTGCTCGAAAGCAAAGGAACCCTCGCGTGTACATATATATATATATGTACATATATACATAATAGGTACATTATATATATGGGGATATATTATATATATATGATTATATATATATAGATATATATATGATGAAATATATATATAGAATAGGTGTGTGTGTGTGTGTGTGTGTGTGTGTGGTGTGTGGTGTGTTGGTGTCGTGTGTGTGTGTGTGTGTTGTGGTGTGTGTGTTATTTTTTCATGAAAAGGAATGATCCTTGGGCTGATCAGCCGTGGCATACCACACTATTTGGGATATACTCAGGAGGCATAAAACAAGCTTTTTCTTTGCTCGCAATTCCACTTCACTGGGAGTGCTATCTATGTCACCTGGTTCAGTATGACTAACTTCCGACCAGAAATGAGCAAGGAGAAAATATCGCATCTGCCGTGAATACCAGTGTTGCACTGCTAAAACGCTTTTGTAGAAAACACTGACCTGCTGCCAGAAGCTTCAAAGTAACCCTGACACGGGGAGCTCATAGGGTATTATCCTTGAATCCCAAGGCGCAGTCTAACGGCCTACCCAGGTTTGACTTACCCAATATATGCAAATCCGTGCAAATCCACACGCACATTGTGCACATGTGTGTGTGAGAGAGAGAGTGTATGAATGAGCGTGTGTGAGCGCGCGTGTGTGTGTGTGTGTTTGTGTGTGCACACAAACATCACCCGCGCGCGCATGCGCGTGAGCACACGCACAGATTATGCACATACACACACGCACACACACACACACACACGTATGCGTGCATATATACATAAATATATATATATATATATATATATATATATATATATATATTATATCTATATCATATTATATATATATGCACGCATACACACACAAACATGTGTGTGTGTGTGCGTGTGTGTGCATGTACACACACACACACATATATATATATATGTGTGTGTGTGTGTGTGTGTGTATCTGTGTGTGTGTGTGTGTACATGAGTATCCCACACACATTAAAAAAAAAAAAAAAAAATATATATTATAATATATATATATATATATATATTAATAGTATATGATAGATAGATATAGTATAGCACATGTATATATATAAATATATATATTATTTTATTTATTTATTTTTTTTTTTAACAGCCATTTATTCCACTGCAAGGCATAGGTCTCTCTCAATTTACTATTGACTATGACGGTCGGAGGGCCGCGGTGGCCGAATGGTTAGAGCGTCGGACTCAAGACTGTCAAGACGGCAATCTGAGTTCGAGGGTTCGAGCCACCGGGCCGGCGCGTTATTCATTGGGCAAGGAACTTCACCCGATTGCCTAGCCTAGCCACGGGTGGCCAAGCCAGCGCAAGCCAGTGCCGGGTAAATAGAGATGTGACTCGAAAAACACCGGGCGAAGGCAATGGTCAAACACCGCTCTAACTGGATAAGAAAAAATCATAGAAGCCATGATCGTCAAGCTCGGTGCGCGAATGGTTAGAGCGCGGACTCAAGACTTCAAGACGGCATCTTAAATTCGAGGGTTCGAGTCACGACCGCCGCGTTGTTCCCTTGGGCAAAGGAACTTTCACCTTGATGCCTACCTAGCCACTGGGTGGCCAAACCAGCCCAAGTCAAGTGCTGGTCCCAAAGCCCGGATAAATAGAGGAGAATGATCACCTAAAAAAGGTACCACCGGCACTCTCCGTGGAAAGGAACTGGGGACCATACCACGTACTCTCTCCCAAGAGCATCACAACATGAAAACTTACAATAAGTATCATGCTGTTGACCCACATAATATAGATATAATATATGTGGTGTGTGTGTGTTGTGTGTGTGTGTGTGTGTGTGATATAATATATATATATCTATTATATATTATATACATAATATATAACACCTATATAACATATATATATATATATATAATATTTGTGGTGTGTGTGTGTGTGTCACTGGAGTGTGTGTGTGTGTGTGTGTGGTTGTGGTGTGGTGTGTGTGGTGATGGTGTGTGTGTGTGTGTGAAACGTCAAGAATAGAATACAACATTCACAGCTAATCAAGGTAATTCCATCCGCAAACGTTGAATTAGTCTTGAAATAAAAGAAATACCGACATAATGCATTACAGCCACGGTAAATATTTGTTCATGCTTGTCACGTGTCTTTCAAAAGGCTTATCAACAAGAGGAGACACGATTATTCACTATTCTGTATTACACAATTGGACAAGCATTTCCTTTGACAGAAAATGAAAACATGTCGCTCACATTCTGTTATTTTCTTATCAAATTTAGCATTTTCTATCATTGTTGTTGATTTTATTGTTATCATTATCCTCATTGTAATCACCTTCATCATTATATCATCATCCAATATTCATTGTTGCTGTAGTCGTGGTTATCGGTGTTATTTTTAATAATAACAACAAAACAACAACAACAACAACAATAAAAAATAACAATGATAATAATAAGATAACTAATAATAATAATAATATATAATAATATATAAAATAATAGAATGTAATATAGAATTATAATGATCATCATCTCATCAATAGTAGTATTAATTATCTTTAACATCAGTATTACTCTCATAAAAAATATAAACTATTATTATTGTTATATTCAGCTATCATCATCATAATGATCATGAGATATCATTATAGTTATGACTAGCTATTAACACCAATATGGTTATGATTATCATTTCATCGAGTGTTACGATTGTATTGTTATATATTATTATTATATCATTATTTATCATTATATCATTATTATATTATTATCAATTATTATTTATTATATATATTATTTATCATATTATATATTATTATTATATTATTATTATTATTATACTTATTATTCCCATCTTCTATTATACTTTATCATATATGTATCTAGTATTATAAGTCGTTTTGTTGTTGTAGTATTACTAGTATTGGCAGTATTATCTAATATATAATCTAGTTGCTGTTATCATTATCATCATTATTGCGATCATAATTATTATCTATTATCATTATTATCTATTTTCTATTTTTATTATTATTATTATTATTACTATTATTATTAGTATATTAATTATTATTAGTATTATAACTACTATTATCATTAGTATTATAATTATTTCATGTATGAGATATTATGTTATCATTAATATTATTTCTTTATTATTATTATTAATTGTTATCTATGTATGATAATTATTATCAGTACATTATTGAATTTATTATTATTATGTTATTGTGAAGTATTATGTTATGCCATTATTAATATATTCTTTTATTCATTTATTTTTTACTAAAATTATCATTATCATTTTCATATATTTCCATCATTATCATTATTGTTGTTGTTGTTGTTGTATTTTTAATTATTAGTATGAGTTAAATAGTATTATATTATTATTATTATTATTATAGAGTATGACGATTATTGTTATTCATCAGTCATGGTTTTATTTATTAGCATCATCGCAGGTGAGTATTAATATTGTATGACTATTATTATTATATTATAATCATCATCGCCATCATTATATTTCATTATATTATCATTATTAATATATTATTAGATATTATTATTATTATATTATTATTATCATCATTGTTATTGTTCTAATTATCAATAATTTGATCATATCAATTATAATTTTTACTATCATTATCTTGTTCATTGGTTTTGACATTAACATTACTATTATCACTATATTATGATAATTATTGTTATGATTATTACTGCTATTATTATTATCATGACTATTATTATAGTAGTAGTAGTAGTAGTAGTATCATTATTAGTATCATTAT
>NC_051402.1:23536854-23544354 GCF_015228065.2 Penaeus monodon | reverse complement strand
CACCCAAAACACCCCACACACCACCACACACACACACACCCACACCAAAACACCCCCACACACACACACCACCACCACACACATATATTAATATATATATATTATATATTATTTTTTTTTTTGGGTTTTTGTTAATGTATAATAAAATATATACTATAAATTTATATATAATATTATATATATATATATATATTATATATATATATATATTACTATATATATATATATAATATAATAGATAATAATAAAAAAAAAATACAATTATATATATATAATTATATTATATATCTATTATATCTATATATGTATTATTAGTATATTAAATATAATTTTGTTTATATATATATATATTTTTATAATATATATATTTATAATATATATTATTTTATTTATTATATTTATTATATATATATATATTTCTTATGATATTTTGAAAACTTTTATTATATTATATTATATTTCTATTATTTTCATTTTTTATTTTCTTTAAATTTTATATTCTATCTGTTTTTTATTACTTATTATTTTATATTATTATCTCTTTATATTTATATTTTTTTCTATTTTTATTTATATATATCTATTTATTCATTATATTTTTTTTTATCGTTTTTTTTATTTATTTTTTTCAAAATGTTTTGTTTTCTTATAATATTTGTGTTTATATATATATATATAACTTTTCTTTAATTTTAATATATATATATTAAAAATATATATATATTATATATATTTGTTTTTTTTTTTTTTTTGTGTTGGGTTTTATATATACATATAAATTATATATCTATTTATATACTATTATGATAATATAATATATATTATATTATTAAAATTTTTTTATTATATTATATATTATCTTATATAAAATATATATATTATTATTATATATATCATTATTATATATTATTATTATATTTATTATCTACCCCCCTTTTTTCTATTATATTTTATGTTTTTTTTTGTATAATTTATATATATATATATTCATATATTTTTATTTTTATTTTTTCTTATATATTATTTATTTTATTGTTTTTTTTTTTGTCGTTTTTTTTTTTTTCTTATTATCCTATCCCTTTTTTTTTTTTTTTTTTTTGTTTGTTTTTAATTTGGTTTTTATTTTTTCTTTTTTTCTTTTTTTCTTAAATTTTTTTTTTTTTTTTTCTCTTCTTTTCTTTTCTTTTTTCTCTAAATTTTTTCTCTTCTTTTCTTCTTTCTTTATTTTTTATCTATTTATTTTTATCTTTTCTATTACTCTTTTTCTCTCTATTTCTATCTTTCTATATCCTTTTTTTTTTTGGTTTTTTTTTTTTTTTTTGTTTTTTATATCTTTATATTTTTTTTTTATTCTTTTTTTTCTTTTTTTGTTTTCTTTTTTTTTTTGTTTTTTTGTTTTTATTTTATTATTTCTCTTCCTTTCCTTTCTATATCTCTTCTCTTTTCTCTCCTCTTACCTTTCTCTCTATTCTATTTTTTTTTGTTTTTTCTTTGTTTGTGTTTTTTTTTTATCTTCCCCTTTCTTCCTAAAACCCCCCCCCCCAAAAACCCCCCCCCTTCCCCCCCCCTACATATTTTCTTTTTCTTATTTTTTATTTTCTTCATTTTTTATTATATTTTTCTTCTTTCTTTTCTTCCTTTATTTCTCTTTTCTAATTCTTCATTATTTCCCCTTTTTTCTTATCTTATTTTTTTTCTATATTATTTTTTATATTATCTTGTTTTTTTTCTTCTATTTATCTTTCTTTTTTATTCTATTTTTCTTTTATTTTTTCTTTTTTTTTTTTCTTTTTATTCTTTTTTTTCTTTTTTTTTTTTTATTTTCTATTTTTCTTTTTTCTACAAATCCCCCCCACACACCCCTCCCCCCCCACCCACCCCCCCCCATTTTTTAAATTTCAAATTTTCCCCATTTAAAAATTTTTTATTTAATTTTTTCTTTAAAATTTTTTTCTTTTATTTTTAACTTGTTTCTTTTTTTATTATTAAAATTTTTAAATTTAATTGTTTAAATTATTTTTGATTTTTATTAAAATTTTTTTATATTTTTTAAAATATATGTGTTATAAAAAAAAATTATTTTTTAAATATTTTTTATATTCATAATTTATTTTATAAATTCGAATTTTATTTAATTTTTCCTACTTCTTATCTCTTTCTTTTCTTTGTCTTTTTCCTTTCTTTTTTTTTTTTTTTTTTTTTTTTCTTTTTTTCTTCTTCTTCTTCTACAGGCTTTTGTCCCGTTCCAACTGGGGTCCCCGGGTTTGCGGATCTTCCTCCTCCACTCTGCCTACCCCGGGCCTCCCCCTCCGTCACTCCCGCCGTCTCCGTCCTCCTTGTGCATCCTCCCATCTCCTTTTCGGTCTCCCCTCTTTCTTCTCCCAACCCACCCGTCTCCTCCCCTCTTGCCCCACTACTCGTCCTCTCTCCTTGTCACGTGTCCCAGCCACCTGGTCTGCCCTCCCTCCTTCTCCCCGAGCTCTCCTACTCCAATGGTCTCTCTGATCGTTGTGTTGCGGATTTTTTTTCCAGCCTCGTCTTCCCAGCGCGATCCTTAGCACCCTCATTTCTGCCACCTTCATCTTTGCCCCCTGGCCTTCGTCACCGCCACTGCTTCCATTCCGTAAAACATTGCCGGCCTGACCATGGTCCTTGTGGAGTCTGCCTTCAACTTCGGTGGTACCTTCCTGTCACAGAGTACTCCAGTAATCTTCCTCCATGCGTTCCAACCCGCCTGGATCCTCTTCCTACTTTCTTATCCGACCCTCCGTCACACTCCCCCCCGGGTGGAGCCCAGGTATTTTGAATTTTTGGACTCGGTTAGCTCGCTCCCGCATCCTCATCTCTCTCTGGCTCTTGTTCGCCCATGCAGAGGTACTCGGTCTTCTGTCTGCTAACCTTCATGCCTCGCTTTTTCCATTGCCTTTCTCCACTTTTCCCAAAACCTCTCTTCCACCCCCCCATTCGTCTCTCCATTGAGTGCTACATCGTCTGCGTACATCAGAATCCCATGGTGCTGTCCCCCTGCACTGCTCCCGTCAGCAGTCTATGCCAATGCAAAGAGGAAAGGGCTAAGTGGGGATCCCTGGTGCAATCCCACTTTGACTTGGAAACTGTCCGTGGTTCCCACTATGGACTCACCTTCGTTGTCTTTGCCTTCGTCAGGTCTTGGATTATCCTGACGTACTTCTCGTCCACCTCTTCAGCCTCAAGCAGTTCCACACCTCCGATCTAGGTACTCTATCGTACGCCTTTTCCAGGTCAATGAAGACACTGTGCAGCTCCCTTTGACCCTCTCTGTTTTTCTCCATCAGTTGTCTCAGCGCAAATATTGCGTCTGTCGTGGACCTGCCTGGCATGAAACCGAACTGTTGCTCCGAAATCGTCACGATCGCCCTCAGTCTTCCATCGATGATCCTTTCCCATATTTTCAGAGTGTGTGACATCAGTTTGATGCCCCGGTAGTTACCACATTCCTGGATGTCCACCTTGTTCTTGAATATCGGTATTAGCGTGCTGTCCTCCACTCATCTGGCATTCTCTCACTTTCCATAATTCCGGTGAAGATTTCCAGGAGTATTTTCACGCCTGCTCGGGGCCCCCTACTCTCCATGCTTCCACTGGGATGTTGTCCGGTCCTGTCGCCTTGCCGTCTTCATCTTCCTCAGAGCCTATATACATATATTTTAATATATAAAATATATATATATATATATATATATATATATATATATATATATAAAAATGATATATATATATATATATATATATATATATATATTATATATAATATTAGTATATAGATATAGATATATATAATATGATATAATAGAGAGATGATATATATTATAGATAGATATATATAGATATATATATATATATATAAAGAGACACATATAGAGATATATATTTTATATATGCATATATATATATAATATTTTAATTATATCTATATATATATATATATATATATATAGATATATATATATATATATATATATTATAGAATATATATATATATATAATTATATATATTATAGATAATTATATATATATATTTATATATATATAATATATATTATATATGATATATATATATATATATATATATAGTATATATATTATAATATATATATTACCATGTCCATGGCTGGACATGGTATGGCGGTATGGGTACTGTGGACAATGAGATTGACCACATCCTTGTTAGAATGCAATGGAGGATCCTCCAGAATTGCAGGGTTTACCGGATTGTCGAATTCTGTGGCACTTACCATGGGCTAGTATTAGCCTCCCTACAGGTCCACTTCAAAACTCCTCATCCCTACAGTGGCCACCCTGGAATGTATCACTTGGATAGACTGAGGGAAGAGGAGTGTGCCCGTGGGTTTGCCATGGCAGACTCTTATCGATTTACAGAACTTAAAAACCTGACACACCCCATTGCTCTGTGGGAGACCTTCAAGCACGGAACACTGAAAGCATCACAAGAGTCCATTGGCATATGCCCAAGGGTAAGGCAGAATTTCATCTTCCTGGAGATATTAGATGCCAATGAAGCATGTCCCATGGCTTGTCTGAATGGCAATCAGGTCTTATGTCACTCTTTGGTGTGTAGGGCTCGGATACTGCTGAGAAGGGACAAGGAACAGTTCATCAGGAATCTTGCTAAGGAGATTGGAGGCCATTTCTTGGTAAATGACCTTTGCCCTGCCTACCAAGCCCCAAGAAAGCTGAACTCGAAGCCCTCCTCACAGATGATTGCAGTCTGCTTAATGGATGGTCAGATAATTTCAGATCATGGTGGGGTTTGTGAATGTTGGGCTCAATATTTTGAGCAGTTAGGTAGACCCTCCAACAGTTAGCTTGGATGCAAGTGGTATCACTATATCTGTGCTGGACCCACCTATCAGCGAGGAACCTCCTACTCTAACGGAGGTTAGGCGATTTCAAAGCTGAAGTGTGGGAAAGCCACAGGCATATGCGATATCCTTGCTGAAGTGCTAAAGGCTGGGGGTGACCCTATGGCATAGGGTTTGCATGCAGTCTTGACTGCCATCTGGCAGTCTGGTACCATTCCCCATGACCTGTTGTGGTCATCCCTCTTTGGAAGGGGAAAGGGGATCATTGGGACTGTTGCAACTACTGTGCCACTACATTGCAGTATACCAAACAAAGTTTTGGTCCATATTCTTCTGAAACGGATCCTCAACCACCTACTAAGGCACCAGAGACCAGAGCAGTTTCGATTGACTCCTGGCAAGTCCACAGCAGACCAGACCATAGCACTACATTTAATTGTGGAATGCCGTCGTGAGTTCGGTCGTGGGTTGCTTGCATCCTACATCGATCTGAAGAAGGGCTTTGACTTGATGCATCATATAGCGCTATGGGAGATCCTGAGACTCAGAGGAATTCTGACACAGATTATTGGCCTAATAGCAAGCATATATACCACTACTGAAAGTGCTGTAAAGTGTGGTGGGGGCCTGTTGAACTTCTTCCCTGTTAATTCAGGGGTGAGGCAAGGTTGTGTCCTTGCACCAACACTTTTCAACACCTGCATGGATTGGATAATGCACAGAGCTATTACCCAAAGTCAGTGTGGAGCAACACTGGACCTTATCAACATATCAAACCTTGACTTTGCCAATGATATTCCTATTCTATCTGAGTTCCTGGGGTCATTGGTGGCCGCTCTTGATGCATTAAGCAATGAGGTGAAGTCATTGGACCTAAAGGTCTCCTGGGCCAAGACCAAGATTCGGAACATTGGGGGCCTATTAGGGGAATCTGTTCAGTCGATCCACATATGCAGTGAGGGCTTTAAAGTCACAGAAAGCTTTGTATACCCTGTTAGCGTAGTCCACATCTCTGGGCTGTCAGACCAAGAAGTCAGTAGATGGACGGTCTGGCAACAGGAGCCATGAACTTGATCAACAAGAGCATTTGCAGACACCAGTACCTATGCAGAAGGACCAATCTACGTGTCTTCAAGGCATTGAAACTGCCAGTTCTGCTCTACGGAATCGAAACCTGAATGCCATCTAGTGTCTTGGAGTCTCGTCTTGATGCCTTTTGTAACAAGTCTCTCCACCGGATCATGGGGTACAGTTGGCAAAACCATGTGTCTAACCAACGGCTACACCATGAGACTGGTATGGTATTGCCAACTCAGGCTATATGGGCACCTAGCCCGCTAACCTGTGGATGACCCTGCTTTCCAGCCAAGAGGGTCCTTTATGACAAGTGTCCAGGCAATAGTCCTCGCAATAGGACTGGTCAAGACGATGGTCCAGTGGTTAGAGCACTGGACGATCTTTATGGTCCCGACCGTGCTCTGACTGCTGGCTCGAGCCCGATCTCCCGACGAGAAAGCGATATATTGCCTTGAGAAGTCAAACACAGGTGTTGTAGGGGAAGTCACCGCCGTGGTTGATTAGAAAGGGCATCCAATCAAGCAACGGGAAAGGGGATCATTGGGACTGATCAAGCAATCAAGCACTGCCTAATAAACTCAAAATGGTGAGTTGAGAGAGGCCTATAACCTGTAATGAAATAAATGGCTGTTTAAAAAATATATGTATATATATATTACATATGTGTGTGTATACACATACATTTACATATGAGCACACACACACACACACACACACACACACACACACACACACACACACACACACACATACACCTACACGAACACACACACATACACACATACACCCACACACACACACACACTAATGCTGACGGGAGTGCATAGCTGAGTCCACCCTTCTCCTCCATCCGCGGCCTATTTTATGCTCCTCGCATCAGGTCTGGTCGAGCTGCCCAAGCCATGACCTCGGTCTCCTCCACCCAGGATTGTCTCAAGAAGAGGCAACCTGATGAGCTGGTTCATCCAAGGGAAAAGACCTAGGTGCCCAAATAGCCTGAGTTCGCAATCCCAGATTATGCAAGTAACACATCCTATGCCAGTGTTATGGTGTAGCCATGGGTTGGACTCATAGTCTTGCCAACTGGTGTAGGGACTTGTTACAAAAGGCATCGAGAGGGTACTCCAAGGGACTTGATAACGGACATGTTTCACTTCCATAGAGCAAAACTGGTAGTATCAAGGCCTTGAAAACATATAGCTTGCTCCTTCCACATTAGTACTGACATCTCCAAATGCTCTTGTTGATCGAATTCATGGCTACTGCTGCCAGCCCAATCCGTCTACTGACTTCTTGGTCTGACAACCCAGAGACGGAAACTATGCTACCAAGGTATGTAAAGATCTCTGTGACTTCAACGTCCTCACCACAAGTATTTATTGCCTTAACAGGTTCACCTAACAGGCCACCAAAATCCTAGATCTTGGTCTTGGTTCAGAAGACCTCTAGACCCAACGGCTTCACCTGATTGCTGAATAAATCAACGGCTGCCACCTGTGAATCCAGAGACTCAAATAGGATAGCAACATTGCTGGCAAAGTCGAGGTCTTTGACCTTGATA
>NC_051402.1:23516854-23531854 GCF_015228065.2 Penaeus monodon | reverse complement strand
GGAGTTCTAGAAAGCAGATCCACTTTGATTCGCAACACAAATGGTTACATTTCACGCAAAACAGTGACACGTTACCACATCCATTACCACATAGCTTTCTCAGTAATGCTGGGGAAGTGCCCAATCATATCCAATCTTTCTCTGTAATAAGCTTAGTTGCTCTCCCTCTTTTTTATTATGTATGTAGCATTTGTTGCATTACTCAACCGTTTTCTTTCTACCTTTACCTTTTTCCACTTAGCAAAAGAGAATCTGCATGTTTGAGTTTGAATTCACACAGAGACATTTGCTTTCTTCTAGACACCTCTAAATGGCTTGCCTTTCTCCCAGTGGTAACCAAGAGTTTACGACTGTCAAGTCAATCATATGCAAAATTAGCCTTTAATGATATATTGATCTGAATGCTATCTTGTAATAAGCCATCAGCTGATCATGCAAATCTACCCACCCAAATGTGTATTAACTTTCTTTTATTTTCCCATTCATCATGAGACCCACGCCTATTAGCTTGACGTTTATCTGATTTGATTGATTGATTATTTAAAATTACCTGCCGCGTCAATAGCTAAGGTCATTAGCGGCGAATACCATGTTAGATAGAAATATTACAATATCTAAAACTTTAAAAATCTATCAATAAATATCTTACAAGTAACAATAAATATATTAAATATCAAAGCATAGATAGTATGCTCTAAGTGTATAAAATTATTGCATAAACATTATGCATAATTAAATTTTATTGAAAATATTAATGTCCCTAAGGAAACTAATAAGACCTCCCATGTCACAATCCTCCCCTAATATCTTTTTTCAGTGTATGTGGCGGAGATAAGTACATATGTCTTTGGTCTGAGAATGTTGTACATCTTTCCACTACATGAGCGACCGTTAATGGCTCTTGGCATCCCTCACAAAGTCCTTCATTTTTAGTCATCATGACTCAGTCCTGTGTGTCCGATTCTTAGTCTTGTTAATACATCTTCTGTTTTTTGGTTGGGATGGACGCTGATCGCCAAACTGCCAATCTCCCGCAGTTTGTTTCCATAGGTACGCCTCCACTGTTTCCTCCATTTATCGGAAAGACAACTGGGTTTTAGGTCGGTGTGTGGGAGAGGAAACCGAGCATCACAGCGGCATCTCTTCTGGCTTTCCGATCAGCTAGCTCATTCCCACTCATACCAACATGCCCTGGCACCCAACATAGAGTTATCTTTTTACGTCTTGAACCTCTCTCACTACTGGATGTGATGAGTTTAAGCTCTTGATTGCTTGCAAGGCACTGCGAGAGTCACAATAGAAGGGTTCGTAAGATCTCTATTCATTTTAACTGCTGCAAGGATGGCATGTAACTCTGCAGTGAAGATCAAGGCTGCTAGAGAAAGACTGACACATTTAAGCCCACACCATTTTCAGATTTTGAACCATTTGTATATATTACATTTGATCGTTGGTACTTAGAAATGCACTGAAGATAATCTCTCTGACTTCTGCTTCGGATCTCTCCCCTTTGCCAATTCCGACCAAATCCAGCTCGACTTGATTAGTCCAAGATGGGAATTGGGGAATTCCAACAGCCAGAACCTTAGTGAGATTTAAATTAAGATCTCCCATAAGATTCCTCATTTTCCTACCATAGGATTGGCTATACTCAAAGGGGTTGAAAACCAGTCTGGATGTAGATCCCGGAATCCTTTGTAGTCTCGTGTAGTAAATCAGGTTCATGTATCCCGGTGTCATGAAAGAGGTGGTTCTCCACTCTCAGCATATAGAGACTCCACAGGAGAAGACCTGAAAGCCCCAGTACAGATTCTGAGAGCTTCATTATGGACCGAGTCCAACCTCTGGAGTTGCAGATGAATAAGCCTCACATCCATAATCAAGCTTACTACAAATAAGTGTTCGGTAAAGAAGCAGAAGCGTTATGCAGTCTGCACCCCAAGATAGATGTGAAAGAACCCGCAAAATACTAAGTGTTTTTGTAGCCTTCACTTTTAACTGTTTGATATGAGGCACCCATGTAAGCCTTTAGTTAAAAATTAGACCTAAGTACTTCACCTCTTGGACAAATTGCAGTGGGTTTTCTCCTAAATAGAGGGAAGGATGGAACTTTCCTCGTTTGTGGAAATGTATAGCCATGGTCTTGCTTGGGGAAAATTTGAACCCATGATATGTTGCCCACTGTACAACCTGATTTATGGCAGTCTGCATGTGTCCTTGCACATCCTGTAAGCTTCCTCCTGAGCAGTACAGTGTAAAGTCATCCACATACAGATTACATGAGACTGCACTTGGAACAACCTTTACGATGTCATTTATAGCAGTGGCAAACAGGGTCACACTTAAGACACTCCCATGTGGGACCCATTCCAGCTGATCTTCCAGGTTAGAGAAACTGTTTCCTACCCGAACTCTAAACTTCCTGTTAGCAAGGATGCTATAAATGAAGGTAGGTAATGTTCCTCTTAAACCAATATCATACAGCTTTATGAGTATGAAATGCTTCCAAGTAGTACCATAAGCCTTTTCAACGTCAAAGAAGACTGCTAACATGTGACGTTGCTGTGTGAAGGAATTCTGTGTAGCAATTTCCATCAGCTTGCAGATGCAGCTGATGAGAGAAATTGGTCTGTAATTTCCTGCTGTAGAAGCATCCTTGTGGATGGCATTGTGCCCTACCTATAGATCCTATTGAATAGGTCCATTTGGAACTTCTATCATTTGGTATGGAATATTGTCACTTCCTGGGGCAGTCTTACGGCAGAGCTGCAAAGCAGAACCCAGTGACAAGTTGTATGGTATTTCAGCTGCAGTCCTACTGAAGAACGACACTGGGTGTTGTTCCTGTTCAGCAGTGTAAGATGTTCCAGAGGAGATCTTGACCATGAATTTAGTTAGCTCATTTGCAACATCGTTTTTGCTGTGAGGATTATGCCATCTATCTTCAAAGCAGGTGGTGACATGGATGTGCTCTTTCCAGCAATCTTACGCACCTTGTCCCATACCCATGCTAAGGGATTGATTGATTATCTAAATTGTCTGCTGCATCAACAGCTAAGGTCATTAGCGGCGAACACCTTGTTAGATAGGAATATTAGAATATTTAAAACTTTAAAAATCTATCAATAAATATCTTACAAATAACAATAAATATATTAAAACTCAATGCATAAATATTATGCTCTAAGTATATATGAATATTATGCATAATTAAATTTTATTGAAAATATTAGCTTCCCTAAGGAAACTAATAAGACCTTCTATGTCACAATCCTCCCCCAATACATTTTTCAGTGTATATGGGGGAGACAAGTACATACGTCTTTGGTCTGAGAATGTTGCACATCTTTCCACTACATGTACGACTGTTAATGGCTCTTGGCATCCCTCACAAAGTGCTTGACTTTTAGCCATCATCGGTCCATGAGTCAGTCTCGTGTGCCCGATTCTTAGTCTTGTTAATACAACTTCTACTTTTCGGTTGGGATGGATGCTGGTCACCCAACTGCCAAGATCATCTCTAATCTCTCGGAGTTTGTTTTCTAGAGGTATGCCTCCATTGTTCCCTCCATCTATCACGAAGACAACTCCTTATGCTGGATTTCAGGTCAGTATGTGGGAGAGGAATACGAGCATCACAAAGCTGAGTGGCAGCTGCCTTGGCCTTCTGATCAGCTCTCTCATTCCCACTGATACCATGTGCTGGCACCCAACATAGAGTTATCTTTTTATGTGTTGACATCATTGCAAGCCAACCTTGAACCTCCTTCACTACTGGATGTGATGAGTTTAAACTCTTGATTGCTTGCAAGGCACTACAAGAGTCACAATATATTATAACAGAATGGTTCGTAAGATCTCTAGTCATCTTAACTGCTGCAAGGATGGCATGTAACTCTGCAGTGAAGATCGAGGCTTCTAGAGAAAGACTGCCAAATGCAGTCTTCCTTCTGCTCACTTCTGCAAAGCCCACACCATTTTCAGATTTCGAACTATCTGTATATATTGCATCTGATCCTTGGTACTTAGAATTGTGCTGAAGAAATCTCTCTCTGACTTCTGCTTCAGATCTCTCACCTTTCCCAATTCCGACCAAATCCAGCTCGACTTGATTAGTCCAACGGGGAAATTGGGGAATTCCAACAGCCAGAACCTTAGTGAGACTTAAATTAAGCTCTTCCACAAGATTCCTCATTCTCCTAACATAGGATTGACTATCCTCAAGGGGGTTGAAAACCAATCTAGATGTAGGAGATCTTGGAATCCTTTGTAGTCTTGTGTAGTAAATCAGGTTCATGTAGTCCTGTGTAATGAAAGAGGTGGTTCTCCACTCTCAGCATACAGGGACTCCACAGATGAAGACCTGAAAGCCCCAGTACAGATTCTGAGATCTTTATTATGAACCAAGTCCAACATCCGGAGAACAGTGGGAGTTGCAGATGAATAAGCTTCACATCTATAATCAAGCTTACTACGAATAAGCACTCGGTAAAGCCGTAGAATCGTTGTGCGGTCTGCACCCCAAGATAAATGTGAAAGAACCCGTAAAATACTATGTGCTTTTGTAGCCTTCACTTTTAACTGTTTGATGTGGTTCACCCATGTAAGTCTTGAGTCAAAAATTAGACCGAAGTACTTCACCTCTTGGACAAATTGCAGTGGGTTTTCTCCTAAATAGAGGGAAGGATAGAACTTTCCTCGTTTGTTGAAATGTATAAACACGGTCTTGCTTGGGGAAAATTTGAACCCTTGATATGTTGCCCACTGTACAACCTGATTTATTGCAGTCTGCATGTGTCCTTGTACATCCTGTAAGCTTCCTCCTGGGCAGTACAGTGTAAAGTCATCCACATACTGATTGCATGAGACCGCACTTGGAACAACCTTTACGATGTCATTTATAGCAATGGCAAACAGGGGCACACTTAAGACACTCCCACGTGGGACCCCTTCCAGCTGATCGAGGTTAGAGAAACTGTTTCCTACCCAAACTCTAAACTTCCTGTTAGCAAGGAAACTGTATATGAAGGTAGGTAATGCTCCTCTTAAACCAATGTCATACAGCTTCATGAGTATGCCATGCTTCCAAGTAGTATCGTACGCCTTTTCAAGATCAAAGAAGACTGCTATCATGTGACGTCGCTGTGTGAAGGAATTCTGTATAACAGTTTCCATCCTCAGAAGTGCATCTGTGGTCAATCTCAATTTTCTAAACCCATATTGATATGGGGTCAACATGTTTTCTTTTTCTATCAGCCATGTCAACCTGAAGTTTACCATTTTCTCCATCAGCTTGCAGATGCAGCTGGTGAGGGAAACTGGTCTGTAATTTCCTGGTGTGGAAACATCTTTGCCAGGTTTAAGAACAGGAATGAAAATAGCTTCTCTCCATGTGGATGGCACTGTGCCCTCCCTATAGATCCTATTGAATAGGTCTAACAGGAACTTCTGGGAGCTCTCTGGTAAGTGAGATATCATTTGGTATGGAATATCGTCACTTCCTGGGGCAGTCTTACGGCAGGGCTGCAAAGCAGAGTCCATCTTGTGCAAAAATGGCAAGTTATATGGAAGTTCTGCTGCAATCCTACTGAAAAACGACACTGGGTGTTGTACCTGTTCAGATCGAAGAGTGGAGAATCGAGTAGTGTAAGATGCTCCTGAGGAGATCTCTGCCATGGATTTAGCTAGCTCATTTGCTACATCGTTTTTGCTGTGAGGATTATGCCATCTATCTTCAGAGCAGGTGGTGACATGGTTGTGCTCTTTCCTGCAATTTTACGCACCTTGTCCCATACCCATGATAAGGGGGTCCCAGAGTTAATTGAGGAGACATACAGTCTCCACGACGTCCGTCTAGCCTCCTTTAGCACACGCCTGGCCTTAGCTCGGGTCTTTTTGTAATGGATCAAGGTTACAATGCTTGGGCGTCATTTCAACTGCCTTAATGCAGCTTTTCTTGCTCTGACAGCTTGTTGGCTTCCATCAATCCACCATGGTACTGGAGGTCAACGGTAATGCCCGCTACTTTTGGGAATGGATGCTTCTGCTGCAAGGTGAAATCATTCACAGATCCTTGCAATATTGCAGGTGAGCTAAAAAGATTCCAGTCTGCATGTTCAAGTCGCCATCTCTGCATTCCATTGACTAGAATACCATTCACCTCCTCCAAAATTATTTAAAAGTGGTCGCTTCCATGACCTGCCAAGTGAAGTTCAACTGTGAATCAGGTGAGCCTATTGATAGGTCTATATTGGAGAATGTCCCAGTTTGAATTTGGAAACGTGTGGGAGTGTCATTGTTCAGTAAAACTGCATCTACTCTTATGAACAAGGACTCCAAGGCCTTTCCTCGAGAGTTGCACAAAGTGTCTCCCCAGAGGTGATGCCGACCATTGAAATCTCCCAAGAGTAGAAATGGATGTGGCAACTGCTCAAGTAGATTTTCCAAATCATTAATGTTCAGATTGAGTGGAGGAGGGTAGATGGATGCAACAGTGTAATATCGTGTCAAGCCTATTCTCACAGCCTTCACCTGCAGTGTTGTCTGCAGGTGGATGGCCTGGAAGGGAATATCCTGGCGTACCATTATTGCTACTCCGCCATGAAGTCCATTATCAAAGGTCCCATAATGGGCTTGAATTTGGAGTCCTCTCAGGGGAATCAGATTTTTCCTGGTCATAATATCTTGCAGGCATACACAAACTGGGTTACGTGAAGCTATCAGATGTTGCAATTCTTCCCATTTTGCATGAGTTCCCTGACAGTTCCATGGGATTATGGTATCCAGTCCTTAAAACTACCTCTTCATAAGGTGTTTGGCAGCACCTGTGGTCAAGGTTTGCCCCACAACTTTAGGTTGTCCCTTTTGAAAGGTTGTTTACCCGTGGAACTAATTTCCACAGGCTTTTGACAGGCTCATGATTTCTTTGTCTGGGCAAAGGATGGACCTGAGCTTTTGCTTCAGGGGCATTCTGCCAAGCAGCGGAGGCTTCTGTGAATGTGGTGGCAACTGGAACTGTCACCATTGAGGACCCTGCAGCCCTGCCTGACGGCTCCAAAGACCCCACTCTGAAAAGTTTTTTTTGAACAGGCTCAGGATTCCTTTGCCTGGGCAAAGGGCATACCTGAGCCTTTGCTTCAGGGGCATTCTGCCTCCCAGCAGAGGCCCATGTGGATGTGGTGACACCTGGAGCTGTTAGCAATGAGGCCTCTGGAGCCTAAACTGATGGCTCCAAAGACCTTACTCTGGGAGGAGTCTCCTCAATAATCCCTCACTCCCATGCTGTTTCTGGTGGAACAACTTACCAGAGGCAGTTTCAGCCATTGAGGACAGCTTTAAAGGTAGTGACAGAATGTGTGGTGTAAGAAATATTGGAAGGCAAGGAATGGCATGAAGGAGGAAGGGCTAGAACCGACTTATTTACCTGGCTGTGCAAACAGCACACGGGCACATCACTTTGCCTCTGGAAAACTATCTCCTTGCTCCTTATTACCAATACTTCTTTTTTAGATTTGTACCTTTTATGTTGCTTTGAAGAAGCTTCATGAGCTTTGCAATGGTAACAGCATATTGGGCCTGGACAGTTTTCATCTCCTTGATGACCTGTTGTATCACACTTTACACACACTCTTGGCTCCATGCCCATAACCCTGGCAGTGGAAGCACCGCATAGGGTTGGGTACATATAACTTTACCTTGAGGTAGTACCATGCCAACTTTTCTAAAGCTAGGAAATCTGGTGTCGACTGTTCCAAACCAGCTACTTTCTTAAAACGTTCTACTGCCACTACAATTAAAATTCTTTAGTTCCTCTAACAGTTTCTCCTCAGAATACCTCATCAGGTATCGAGAAAAGACAATTCCCTTACAGTGATTAAGTGTTTTGTGAGGGGAACATGAAACTTGATGCCCCGAGAATGTCGCATATCACATGCAGACAGTCACTCTCGTCTGGTGATGAAACCTCAACTATCAGGCTCCCATCTCGCTGTGGGGTGATGCGAGGATCACACTGACACACTTCAAATATTTTCCGACGTACTTCAAAAATATCAAGGAAGTCATTTTGTCTCATCCTTCACTGGTGACCCCTCGAGTATGGATATTCCTCTGGCTCACCAGATCATTAGCTCCCGTGTGGGGGGTATCTGATTTGAATGTCAAACTTTGTAATCTGTTTTGCTGAACAGTTCCACTACACCATATACCCTATAAAGCTAAGTGATCTATTAGAGGAAGGGAAATAAAACAATTATCAAAATATAATTCAAGATTCTTGAATAGGGGTATAGACTCGGCAAGATGGAGCACTAAATTAACACTTGGTTTCAGATCTGGAACATTTGGATTATTTACTGGCTCTATTTTACCAACATATGGCATTAAATCATACATCATTTCCATATCATTAGCTAAAAAAAAAATGTATCCACGTTTATGTGGTTTCTTAGGAATATTGCTCCATAGATGAATTCCCCTTGAAAGGTACTATCTACTCATCTACACATAAATATTCAGTGATGGGGATTTCTTTGAATTTGGATCTCAGGTGTTCGAGTAAGGGTCTTACCTTCGACAGTTTGTCATTTGGATCTATTTAGGGAATTATTTACTTTTATTTACACCCATCTGTCTCTGTGCATAGCTTAACTGATCTTTTCACTTCCCACAGAAAATCTTGACCAGTGCAATGTTGTATCAGGTATTTTGCTGACAGACATAATAATACACAGCACTAACCATTGTTCTAGCTCTGACTTATCTATATCTAATGGTTTGTTTATATTTTGTTGTACGACATATGAACTGGACTACTGAACAACCATATCCAAGAGACATCTGAGAAGAATCTCCTGAACAGATTTACTGGAAGAGATATACCCTCATCATTCTCATGAATATATTGAGAATTTTCTTCGCATAGTCTTGGGTTTCGATTGAGACTAGGGTGGCGAATCTATAGTCAAGTTGTTGATTTCTAATGCACTTATATCATCAGGAAATTCCTCCCCATCAGAAGACGGCTCTGAAATATATAAAACATTTTTATACTACTATTCTAAGTCTATATTAAGTATATCACTCATCCCTATACTAAATTGTTTATTTTACTCACATTTTATTATAATAATTATTATGAACATTGCTTTATAACTTTGCACTTTATTGAAATTATACAGTTGACGAATAATGTGGAGAGGCTTATGAACAATATTTTTTGAACAACTTACGTACCTTCCTCAAACACATGTGGTGAATTAGCATCATCCACCTCATTCACAGCATGTTCAGCAATATTTTCTGTGTAATTTGAATATTGATCATCTTCCATTCCTGTAAAAATTGGTTGTGGTAATTCTTGATCCACTGAAAATAATTACTAATTCATATTAGTACTACATGCCTCCTTATTACAATACAGTAATTTTACTAATAAACTCATAGAAAACATAAATCACGTGATAGAATAAGAAAACGCAGATGGGAGATAATTGTTGCTAAAACATAGCTTGTGTTTACATATTGGCCATATGTACATATGACATGCATGTGCCTCATAGGGCACTTTTGTCACATTGTTATATATTAGTGTATAGCCTTTTTCTTTTCTTTTTTTTCTTTTTTTTATATCAAGTATGAATATATTGGTACGAAATATTCAGCTTATTACACAAAGTAAATAATTCTATAGTAATTTACCTGGTTGAGGATCCATGATGGCTCAAAATGTTGTTGCAGTCAATGCACGATATAGCATCCACACCCCGTGATGATTTCCAGTTTTCTGAGCATGAGGGAGAACCAGGGCTGAAGCAGAGTTGCCAGTACCATCAACATAACATGACAAAGGATATTTTACCCAAAAGGGCCATTCGTTTAAAAGCGGACAAATTTATTCTTTTAGGAAGTAAAGAGTTAATTGCCAAGATGTTATTCCTGCCATTTTTTATTTCAGAGTCAACTTCAGCCTCCTTTTGTTGTATTCGCTTGCAAACCTGTCCTTCATGTCCATTCTTTGATCTTATCCATCTTCACGGCACCCAGATATATTTAATCACTTTCCTCGACTTCTTACATCCTTTTTGCATTCGTAAGTGCAACACCATTTAGCTTCACAACTTTCCTTTCTGCACCATCAATACTCCACACTTATCTGAGCCAAATTGCATCCCAATATCCTCACTGAAGCGATGTACGGTTTACACTAATAGAGCTATTTCGTCCTCATTCTTGGCAAATAACTTAACCTCAACCGTGTACAACAGATGTTTTATTCTGAATTCTTTGTCACCTCATTCATAAGAAGCTGATACTTTTCTCAAAATTAATGTCAGTGGAATCATACATAACAGAATCTGTAATTGAGATATGCTGTCCCCCAGATAATTTTTCTCTGACTATGCACATCTCCCATGCTCTCACCAGACGATGTTAATTCTAGTTTCCATGATCGTATACTATAGGCCCTTTTTGTAGCATCCCGAAACCTCTAAGACTTTGATACGTTGTATCAAAAAACACGATAGCAGAACACGATATCATCGAAGTTTGTAGGAAAGGAAAAGAAAATTAATAGAAAATTATTAAAATACATAATATGCTGGTATAATTTTTAATTACAAGACATTGTGGAAGTTTCAAATAGAATTGAAAAAGTACCTGACTACTCTGCATCTTATATTGTTTATACACACCACTCACCACTCACTTCGCTAGGCTGTGGAAAATGTAAATGTATTTCTCAGATTCTGTCAAAATATTTTTCCTTATTATATACATTGTTCCTCATATGAAAAGCGGAATATTCATAAGGCTTTCCAACTTTCGTATCTACCGCGAGCGAGCTCCTTGCCCAAATCAGAAAATTGTGTAATTCTAATGATCACGAACATTTACTTGGCTTACTGATTGAATTATATCAACGTATTAAGATATACAGCATTTTCTATTATATTTTTGAGCCTTATGTCATTGAGGTTATGTCATAGAGGTCCAGAATGATTTGGAAGACATTCCACCTCATATGACTTGGACACGTTGGAAATTCTTACCAGTCGTTCCAGCGACCGTTATGATTGACTTCGAATCTTACTCATATAGAGAGAGCATGTATTTAATGTACTGCTAAAACGCACAAAAACATTTTATGCACCTTATGAAACTTACGATGCGATTCATAATCAGTGAAATTATAAATCCTTACGTGATATATATCTGAAAAATGCCGCGCTCTGATTGGCTGGCCGGGGTGTATTAAAATTGAAGGCAAACACTTTGATACAAAATGAAAAGATGTTTCAACACGCGTATCAGAGTGTAACAAAGTGTTGAGGATTTCGGAAATGCTACAAAAAAGGCTTTATGTCATTCTCTGCTATCCCAAATATTTCCAGGTACTCACTAATCGAGCTATGAGGCACAATGTCATATGCCTTTTTGTAATCAATCCACGCCATAGCTAGATTAGTTCTCCTTTTACAATCTTTCAGCACTGTTTTGTCAGTCAACAGTTGGTCCTTTGTTCCACGGCTCCCCTTCCGACAACTCTCTTTTATCCCTTACCAAGAAGCCATAGATCTCTTCTGCAGTCATGCCTGTCAGTAACTTCAACATTAAGGGTAAGCAGATATAGGTCAATATTTTTTTTTTTTTTCAATTAGCTAGATTTTTCTGACAAAGCATAGTTCTCCCATAAGTCATCCACTTAGATAACCTGTTTGCATCACTTATAATTCCATTCAGCTGATTTTGCTATCCTCTCATGCAATGATGACAGTTGCTTGATGCAATAGCCGTAGACACCGTCCTTCCCTGGGGCATTTAAATTAGGGATCCTTCTATTCGTTTTTTAAACCATCTCTGTGATCTCACCCGTTTTTTTATTTCTTTTTGATCATTTCAACTCGTACAACCTTCCCCATTACGTTCTTTACCTATGCTCTAGATTCCCTCCCCGAAATTCTTACTCTCCTCAATTTTATAATTTCACCACCAGCTCCCCCCTTTTGTTCTTTAACCACTTTTTCAGCAAACATTTAATTTTGTCGGTACTGTGTTATTCTATCCCCGTACCTCTTTATCTTTGCAGCTTTGATAATAGCCTTTAGTTTGGTTCTTCTATAACCTTTGTCAACCCTCTCCTATTGATTCCATAGTCATCACCCAAAAACTGGACCTTCCTTTTCCTCTCTCACCAGTCTCACTTTTTTTTCTCTCTCTCTCATTCAAGTATGTCGATATCTTTCTTCAAGTTCTTTATACCACCTACGATACGTCGTTTCCACCATGGGTCCTGTGTCTCCCCCTGTTCACTTTCTTTAATGCAAACTCTTTGGCTGCCCAAAGACTAGCTGCTATAATGGGGTTATTAGTCTGAGTGATATCTAATGTCACAGGTGTTTAATGGCTCATTCACTTTTCGTGTTTCTTCACTTAATCTCCTCTGATCGACTTTCTGAAACACGATGTTATCATTTGTCTTTCCTTGAGCCACCAATGCTTTTACTTCATCAATGTTCCATTTTATTTAGGTGTTATTTCTGCTGCCTCATTAGCCCCATTTGCTTTGTCAACCTTGTTGACCTCATTCATCTCAAAACATTTAAATTTGGTAATAATTCTCCCTCGTGCACAGGCTCATTCATTATTATCATTATATTATTATTGTTATTATTGTTACTATTATTATTATTATTATTGTAGTTGTTGTTGTTGTTGTTGTTGCTGTTATCATCATCATCACCATCATCATCATCATCATCATCATCATCATCATCATCATCATCATCATCATCATCATCATCATCACCATCACCATCACCATCATATCATCATCATCATCATCATCATCATCATCATCATCATCATCATCATCATCATCATCATCATCATCATCATCATCATCATCATCATCATCATGGTCATTATTATCATCCATATCATTATTATTATCATTATCATTGTTTATTGTTATTATTATTATCATTATTATTTTATTGTTATTATTATTATTATTATTATTATCATTATTATTATTATTGTTATTATTATTATTATTATTATTATTATTATTATTATCATTATTATTATTGTTATTCTTATTATTATTTGTTATTATTATTACTATCAGCTTTATCATTATCATCATTATTATGTACAGTATTTTGATGATGATGATGATGATGATGATGATGATGATGATGATGATGATGATGATGATGATGATGATGATGATCATCATCATCATCATCATCATCATCATCATCATCATCATCATCATCATCATCATCATCATCATCATCATCATCATCATCATCATCATTGTTACTATCATCATAATCATAAGTATTATCATTATGATTATTGTTGCTGTTGTTATCATCTTTGCCATTATCACTATGACCATCACCATCATCAAAATCATTAGTGTTAATGTTATTGCTGAAATGACAAAAACTGAAAATGCTGGTTCCTAATAATGCACACACACACAAACAAACAAAAACTATATGCGTCTGGTACATTGACGACCACTCCATATATTACTCTGTGAAATTGTATACCATAAAGCAAACTTCAGACATAAAACACGTTTATCGCCGAAAACACTATAAGTGATCGAGTGAGAGGCTTTTTAACCAACTCCTTCTTTTTTAGCTTCAAAGACTATTTCGGGGAAGTACATTTAGACTACTATTTAGATTGTTTAGATCAAAGTCGTGAGCAAATTGAGTCTCAAAATGGAAATCCAAGAATAATGTTCACTACCAATAAAAGTTTATACTCGTAGGGAACTTATCCGAGGACTTTGTCAAGTAAAAACTTAAAACTGTTTTCTTTTTTACGAATAGCTGTTTACTAGTGTTTATATACTGTCATCTAATCCGGAATCTGGAATGAGGGAAAAGAGGAAAAACAAATAGTAGTGTGATTCTACTTTGTAAATGACTAACAGGTTCTTGTTTTATGGCCAATAAAGAAAACTGTTTTAGCTGTGAACACATAGAATGTAATTACAACTTGGAGCAGAGACTGAATACATATGGCTATTCAATTCTGGAAAATAGCTCCCCTGCGTAAAGAGAGAGAGAGAGAGAGAGAGAGAGAGAGAGAGAGAGAGAGAGAGAGAGAGAGAGAGAGAGAGAGAGAGAGAGAGAGAGAGCGAGAAAGAGAGAGGAGGAGAAGAAAGTAGATGAAACATACGGAGATGCTTCTTTGATCTTCAATAGCGGATATGAAGAGGCTTCTTTCATCCATACATATTATCATAGATAATTATCTGCATCATTGTCATAATAATAATGATGGAGTTGATAAGAAAGCTGATAGTTATGATACTATTAATGATAATAATAATGATAATAATCATTATCATTATTATTGTTATCATTATTTTTACTATCATTATTATTACTATCATTATTATTATTATTATCATTATTACAGTGATAGTAATAATAATAGTAATATTCATAATGAAAATAATTATAATAATAATCATAATAAAAATAATCATTGTAATAATCACAATAGAATATAATAATTACAAATATTATTATTATTGTTACTTTTATTATTAATATTATTATTATCATTATCATTGCCATTATCATTATCAATATCATTATCATTATCATTATCATTATTATTGTCATCATTGTTATTATTGTTATTATTAATGACAATAAACATGATAACAATAATAATGATGATCATGGTAATAAAAATAATAAAAATAAGATGAAATAGAAAAAATATTAGTAAAAATAGTAATACTGATAGTACTAATGTAACCGCTACCACTGCTGACATTATTAATGATAATAACAATGATAATAATGATAAGTATAATAATAATGATAGTGATAAAAATAATTAAATTATAAACAGTAATGATGATGATAAGGAGGATGATAATAGCAATAACAGTAATAATAATAATCATAATATAAAGAACAATGATAATGAAAAAAAAAAATAGAAAAAGAAAAAACATAATAG
>NC_051402.1:23491854-23504354 GCF_015228065.2 Penaeus monodon | reverse complement strand
TTTGTTTGTTTTGTGTTTTGGGTTTAAATTTTTTTTATTTTTTTTTTTTTATTTTTTTTAATTTTTTTTATTTATTTTGTTTATTGTTATTTGTTTATGTTTATGTATTTTTGTAATTATTGAAAAAAGTTTTTTATTTTTATTATAATATATTTTTTAAAAATTATATTAAATAAAATATTTTATTGTGTTTTTTAGTATATTAAATATTATTTAAAAATTATGTATATTATAAAAATTATAATTATTAAAATTAATATAATATTGTATATTTTTAATTGTAATTTATTATGTAATTTTATTATTATGTATTATTATAAATGTATTTTTTAAAATTTTTAATTTTTATGTTATTATTTAAAATGTTAATTTATATTTATTTTTTTAAAAATTAATATTGTTATTTTATGTTTATTAATTTATTTATTTTTGTTATTATAATTGTTTTATATATTTTATTATTTTTATATTATATATATATTATGTTATTATTTTGTATATATTTAATGTTTTTTTGTTATATTTTTAATTATATATATTATTTATATTTTATATATTTTTAATATTTTTTTAAAAATTTTTTTTTTTATTTTTTTTATTTTGTTTTATTTAGTTTTTTTTTGTTTTTATTTTATTTTATATTTTTATTTGTTTTTTTTTTTTTTTTTTTTTTTTTTTTTGTTTATATTATTTTTTATATTTATTCTTTTTTTTTTTTTTTTTTTCTTTTTTTTATTTTTCTTTTTCCTTTTTTTTTTTTTTTTTTTTTTTTTTTTTTCTCTTTTTTTCTTTTTTTCTTTTTTCTTTCTTCTTTTTTCCTTTTTTCAAATTTTTTTTTTCTTTTTTGTTTTTTTTTGTTTTTTTTTTTTAAAGCCCCCATAAATGTAAAAATTGATTTGGGGGTTTATTGTTTTTTAGGAAAATTTCACCTGATTTCCTAGAGGGGGGAAATAAAATATCCGGGTTTTTGGGGGGTGACTGATAAAAAGGGGCAACAAGGAAACCGTCTAAATTAAAAATTGGGCCCCAAATATCGTAGGCGGGGTTTGGCGAATGGTTAGACGTGGGACTCAAACTGTCACACGGAAATCTGGTTCGGGGTTTTTTGAGTCCCGCCGCCGCGTTTTTTCCCTTGGAAAAAAAACTTCACCTCGATTGCCTACCAGCCCTGGGTCCAAGCAGCCCAAGTAAAGTGCCCCGGGAAAAAATAGGAAAATGTTACTAAAAAAAAAAAAAAAAAAAAAGAAAAAAAAAAAAAAAAAAAAGGAACACCGCATTTCCCCCGTGGGGAATGGGGGACCCCCGGGAACTCCAAAGCTTCACGGAAAAGGCAATTGAGTTTCGCTTGGACCACGGCGGTCAGAACTAACTACCGTTTAAAATGTGAAAAAATGTTTTTATAAAAATAAAAATTTTAAAAAAAAAAAAAAAAAAAAAAAAAAAAAAAAAATAAAGTTTTAAATTTTATTATATAAAAATTTTTAAAAAATTTTTTTGAAATTTCCCTTTAGTATCCCACCTTTTTCTTTAATAATTATTTTTTTTTTTTTCCCTTTTTTTTTTTTATTATATTGTTTTTTATTTCTTTTTTTTTTTTTCTTTATTTTTTTATTTCTTCTTTTTTTTTTTTTTTTTTTTTTTTTTTTTTTTATTTTTATTTTTTTTTATTTTTTCTATTTTCTTTTTTCTTATATTTATTTTATTTTTTCCCTTTTTTATTTAAAATTTTTAATTTTAATTTTTTATTTTTTTTCCTTTTTTTATTTTTTTTTTTTTATTTTTCTTCTTATTTTTTTACTATATTTTAATTTTTTTTCTATTTTTCTTTTTTCTTTTTTTTTTTTTATTTTTTTTTCTTTCTTTTTATTTTTAAAAATATTTTATATTTTTAATTTAATTAATTTTTACATATATATTTTATATTTTTATAATATATTAATTATATTATTATTATACTTATTAAAAATTATAATTTATACTTTTTTAATCTATTCTATATTAATTTAATTATAGATTCTATTAAATATATTTAAAAAATTATTATTTTTTTTTTTTTATATATTTTATTTATTCTATTTTTTTTTTTCCTTTTCTTTATTTATTTTTTTTTTTTTTTTTATATATCTTTCTATTTTAATTCTCTCTCTCTCATTTTCTCTTATTCTTTTTTCTCTCCCTCTTCTTTTTTCTTTTTCTCTTTTCTCTTCTTCTATTCTTCTCTTTCTCATTCCTTTTTTCTCCTTTTCTTTGCCCCTTTTTTTTCCCCTTTTCTCTTTTTTTTTTCTTGTTTTTTTTTTTCCTTTGTTCTTCTTGTATCTTTTTGTGGGGTCCTTAAAAGCGCGTCCCCCTCGACACCCCGGGTCCTTGCGTCGCCCGGACAAGGGCAGAATACCATCTCCCTGGAGTATTGAGGCCACTGAAGCTGTCGCAAGGGCTCGGCTAAAGGGGAAATCAGTCTTGCGTCGTTCCTGGTGCGGGGGGGTCGGACACTGCGGGAAAAAGGGAAAAGGAAACAGTTCTCAGAATCTTGCTGAGGAGGTCGAAGGCCTTTCTTGGAAAAATGACCTTCGCCCTGCCTACCAAGCCTGAAAAACTGAACCCTAACCCCTCCTACGGGAACTGCGCCCCCGATCAGCGGGGGACGGTCTCTCAGATCTTTTTGGGGTTCGTGACGTTGGGCTGAGTATTTTGAACAGTTGTACCAGGTGGACCCTTCCAAAAGTTAGCTTGGTGAAAACGATGTTCGTGCCTGTCCCGGACCCACCCATCACGGGAACCTCCTACCCTAAAAAGGTTGGCTTGGGATTTCCAAGCTGAAGAGGGGGAAAAAACTCAGGCATTGTGATTCCCTGCTAAACTCTAAAGGCTGGGGGTAAACCATGGCTGGGGGCCTGCAAAAGCCCCTGCTGCCTTTTGGGCATCGGGGTCCATTCCCCCTGACCTGCGGGGGGCGTGGTCACCCCTCCCCCGGGAAAGGGAAAGGGGATGAGGGGGCTGGCAACTACCGTGGCATTACACTGCTCAGCATCCAGGCAAGGTTCTCGCTCACATTTTCTGAAGGATCCGAAAACCACCTACTGGGGCACCGAGCCCGGAGCAGCCCGGTTTTAAACCCCTGGCAATCCCTAGCCCCGTATACTACGTTTTGGGTAATTGGGGAACGCCGTCGTGAGTTTGGTCGTGGGTTGCTTGCGCCTACATCGCCTCAAGAAGGCGTTTGACCTCGGTCATGGGGAATCGCTATGGGAGATCCTGAGGCTGGGGGAATTCCGAAAAAATTTTGGCCTATAGAAAGCCTCTATACTGGTACTGAAAGTGCTGTAAAGTTTGGGGGGGTAGTCGAACTTCTTCCCGTTAATTCGGGGTGAGGCAAGGCGTGTCCTTGCACCCCCACTTTAAACATTTTGGATGGATGGAAAAGGGGCCCGAGCTCTACCAAATCATGCGGAGCAACTTAGCAATATTAAGGTCCGGCCCTTGACTTTCCGAGTTTCCCATCCTATCGGCCTTGGGTCACTTGGGGCGGCTCTTGATGCTTTTAGAAAGAGGCAACCCCTGGGTTTTAGGGGTTCTCCGGGACCAAGACCAAAATTCAGGACTTTGGGGGCCTTTAGGGGAACCCTTCGTCGTCCTGTTTGGGGCGGGGACGTTGGTCACAAAAAGTTTTACAACCTTGGTAGCGTAGCCTATCTCTGGGTTTTCAACCAGGAATCATAGACGGATTGGTCTGGAAACGGGAGCCATGAACCGATCAAAAAGAGCTTTTTTGGAGATATCGGTCCTATGCAGAAGGACCAAGCGCTGTCTTAAAGGCCCTTGTACTTCCTTTTTTGCTCTATGGAAGCGAACCTGGACCTATCCAGTGCCTTGGAGTCTCGCCTTGAGTTTTTTGTAAAAGCCCCTTCCCCGGGATCAGGGGAAACATTTGGGCGGCCCCGTTCCCCCCGGGCGTTACCCGTGAGACTGGCATGGGACCGTTACTTTGCAAAATCCGGTCGCCAACTCGGGCTAATGGCCACCTAGCTCGCCTCCCTATGGAGACCCGCCCACCAGTTGTTCTCTGCGAGACAAACCCGGTTGGGGGAACCTTGGGAGTCCTAGGAATCATGGCTTGGGCAAACTCGACGAGACCTGTCGTGAGGGAATAAGATGGGCCGTGTGCCTGCCTGGAGACTCGCCTCGAGGATCCTCGTGGCGGAAGCGAAGGGGGGTGCGGCCATGCGCCCCGTCGGCGTTAGCCCCTTGATAGTGATGATATATATATGTAAAATATATAGTATATATATATTTAAATATATTATTATATTATATATATGTAAAAAAATATTGAAAAATATATATGTATATATATTATTATTATGTTATATATATAGATATATTATATGTATATATATTATTATCTATATATCTATAATAATAATATATTAAATATATATATTTTATATAATATAATATATTTTATATATTATTTTTTCATATATAATATTTAATATATAAAAATATATACTATATATATATTCTATATTTATATATATATTATATATATATATATATATATTTTTTTTTTTTTTTTTTACTATATATTTTACATAGTTTATTTTTACATATATATTATATAATTTTAAATATATAATTTTTATATATTATAATATTTTTAAAATATTTATATATTATTATAATATTATATTTTACAAAAATTATTTCATATATTATTAAAATAATATAAATTTTCATAAAATATTAAAAATATATATATTTACTATATATAAAACATCATCATCAAGGCTAAAGCCCACGGGGGCGCTGGCCGATCCCCCTTTGCTTCCGCACGAGATCCCCCGGGAGTCTCCAGGGAGGCACACGGCCCTTTTCCCAGTTCCTCACACGGTCTCGTCGAGCTGCCCAAACCATGATCTCCTAGGGCGCCCACAGGGCCCCTCCAACCAGGGTTGTCTCGCAGAGAGACAACCTGGTGGGCAGGTCGTCCATAGGGAGGCGACATGGCCATATAGCCTATTGGATCCCGGATTATCAGTAAAAGGTCCCCTGCCAGTCTCACGGGGTAAACCCCCGGTTGGACCGTGGTCCTGCCAACTGTACCCCCTGATCCGGGGAAAGGGGCTTGTTACAAAAGGCATCAAGGGGAGACTCCCAAAGGGACTGGATCGTCCGGTTTTTGCTTTCCCTAGAGCAAAACTGGAAGTTCAAAGGGCCTTGAAAACACCAGCTTGGTCCTTTTCTAGTACCGTATCTCCAAACCTCTTGTTGTCGAGTTTATGGCTCCTGTTGCCAGACCTCCGTCTACTGACTTCCGGTCGCAACCCGAGATATGCTACGCTACCAAGGTATGTAAAAATTTCTGGACTTCAACGTCCTCGCCGCAAGCATGGATCGATGAACGGGTTCCCCTTTAAAAAGGCCCCCAAAATCCTGAATCTTGTCTTGGTCCGGGGACCTCTAAACCTAGGGGCTTCCCCCCATTGCTAAAAGCTCAGACCGCCACAAGGACTCCAAGGATCAGATAGGGTGGCAACATCGTCGGCAAAATCCCAAGGGCCGGACCTTTAAAATTGCCTAGTGTTGCTCCGCACTGACTTTGGCTAGTGTCTGCCCATTATCCGTCCTACAAATGTTTAAAAGTGTGGGTGCAAGGAAAAGCCTTTCCTCACCCCTAAATTAAAAGGGAAGAAGTTCGAATACCCCCACCCCTTTACAGCCTTTCAGTACCAGTATAGGGCTTGCTTCAGGCCAATAATCTTGTCGGAATTCCCCCGACCTCGATCTCCCCTACGATTCCCCCAGCACCGAGTCAAACGCCTTCTTGGGGCGTGTAGGCTGCAAGCAACCCACGACCAAACTCCGCGGCGTTCCACATTACTCGAGCGCTGTATACGGTCTATTTTTGGACTTTCCAGGAGTAAATCCGACTGCTCCGGGCTCTGGTGCCCCCATAGGTGGTTGCGGGCCCTTTTTGAAGATGTGGGAGACCCTTTCCTGTATGCTGACAGTGTAATCCACGGGGAGTTGCTACAGTCCCACGATCCCCTTTCCCCCTTCCCAAAAGGGGTGACCCCGCCCCTCGCAGGGGCAGGGGGGAAAGGTACCAGACTGCCCAAATGGCAGTCAGGACTGTATGCAGGCCCGAGCAAGGTTCACCCCCAGCCTTTAGCTTTTTGCAGGGGTTCACATTGCCTGCAGCTTTCCCCCTCTTCACTTGGAAATCGCCACTAACCTCTTTAGGGTAGGGTTTTTCCCCGTGATGGGTGGGTCCGGGACGGCACTGAACTCGCTTGCACCCAAACTAAATTTGGAGGTTTCCCCCTGGTACAACTGTTCAAAATACCACCCACGTTCCGAACCCCCCAAAATGATCTAGATGATCCTCCTCCCCATCGGGCTGCAGTCATTGTGAGGGGGGCTTAGGGTTTCAGTTTTCTCAGGCTTGGTAGGCGGGGCGAAGGTCATTTACCAAAAATGCCTTTGACCTCCTCAGCAAAATTCCGTGAAAAAGTTCCTTGTCCCTTCTCAGCAGTGTCCGACCCCAGCACCATGGAACGCGCAAAACTTGATTCCCATTTAGCCGACCTTGCACCGTTCAGTGGCCTCTAATATCTCCAGGGAATGGTATTCTGCCTTGTCCTTGGGCGTACCCCGGACTCCTGAGTGCTTCGAGTGTTACGCGCTTGAGGCCCCCTATATTTATACATATATTTTTAAATTTTAAAATTTTAAAAATATATAATTTTACATATTATATACATAAACTATATATTAATTTCATATTATACTATTTTAAAATTTTTTCATATATTAAAATACATTTTTAAATTTTTATATATAATTATTATATTTATATTTTATAATATATATATATAATATTTTTAAAAAAATTTTTTAAATATATATATTTATTATTATATTTATTATATTTATTTTTATATATTATATTTATTTTATTATTATTTATATATATTTATATTTTTAAATTTTATATTTATTTTTATATTCATATTTTATTATTTATAAAAATTTTTATATATTTTAAAAATTTTATTAAAATATATATATTTCTATATTATTATTTTTATTATAATATTATATATATATTTTATATATATATATATTATATTAAAATTATATATATAAATATATTATATAATATATAATTTTTTATATATTACTTATTATTATATATATTATATAATATTTTATATATTTAAAAATTTATATATAAAATTAATATATTATATATTATATTATTATAATATATTAGATTATATAATATATTATAATATTTATTTATTTCTATATATATATAATATATATATTTTTGTTATATATTATTATATTTTATTAAATATATTTTTTCTATATATATATATTAAAATTAAAATATTATATATATAATATCTATTATATATTCTTTTATTAAAATCTTCTTTTCTATTATAATATATTATATATAATCTATATTATTATTTTTATTATATAATTATTTAATTATTACTTTAATAGTATTCTATTTAAATTATAAATTTTTTTTATTTATTTTATAATTATTAGTTTTTCCCCAAATCCTTTTTTTTTTTTTTTTTTTTTTTTCTTTTTTTTTTTTTTTTTTTTTTTTTTTATAAATTTCTTCTTATTTTTTTTAAAATTATTCTCTTCCCCCTCATTTAAACGGGGATTCCTTTCCCAGGGCCGCCGGGGGTACTCAAACCCCCAATCAGTTTTCCCTGTGGGTCTTGGGTGAGTCTAAAAGCCCCCACCTTACGATCGTGTTCCTTTTTTTTTTTTTTTTTTTCCTTTTTTTTTTTTAGTACCTCTCTATTTACCCGGCACTGACTTGGGCTGCTTTTGGCCCCCGTGCTAGGGAGGCAAACGGTGAAGGGTTCCCTTTCCTAAGGGAAACAAGCGGCGGTCGGTGACTCAAAACCCCGAACTCAGTTCCGTCGTGCAGTCTTGGTCCGACGCTTCAACCCTTCGCCACCGCGGCCTTTTAAAAAAATTTTAAATTTCTTTCATTTAAAAAATTTTTTTTTTTCAAATTTAATTTTCATTTTCTTTTTTTTTTTATTTAAAAAATTTCTTTAAAATTTCCAAAAACCAAATTTTTTACTTTTTCATTTTATAAAATTATTTTTCTAAAAAACAAATTTTAAAATAACCCCCCCATTAAATTTGCCTTTGTTTTTTTTAAATTTGACCTTAAATTTTTGCTTTATAAATTTTAAAATATTTATAATTTTTATACATTTATAATTATATCTTTATAATTATTTTTATAATATTTATGTTTTATATTTTATTACATATTATTTATTTTCTTTAATATACTTTTATATTATTTATAAAACCTTAATATATACTAATTTTATTACCATATATTTATTCTAAAAATCTATTATATATACCCTATATAATAATATATATACATATACTTTTTATATAATTTATATATATATTATATATTTGATTTTATTATATTTAATTTTATATATTATATATATCTATTTATAATATATTTTTATTAATAAAATTATAATATATATAATATAATATTATATTTTATATATATAAAAATTTTTTATTAAAATTTTATATATTAATATATTTATATATATTTATTTAATTTTATATATATATATTTTTTATATATAATAATTTATATTACCCATATATATATATAATAATTAAAACTATATACTATATTATTACTATAAATTTTTATATATAATATATTATATATAAAATATTAATATAAAATTTTTTAATACATATATTAAAAATATACATATAATTAATATACATATATATAATTTCATATAATATAAAATATAAATACATAATTTAATTATACATAATAAAAATAATCATAATTATATATACAAAAATAATAATACATATTATTTATTATTAAAATTATTTTTATTATGTATTTTATATTTAAAATATTATAATTTTATATTATAATATATTATATATTTAACCCAAAAAAACATATAAAATTTTTTATGTTATATATTTTATTCTTTTGATAGTTTAATATATTTTAATTAACCATTAAAAATAAATTATTTTTTTTTATAAAATATTACAAAAAAAGTAACTATTTAAAAAAACCTAAAATAGGACCCTAAAAAAAACAGTAACAACCCAAACCTAACCACCAACATAAAAAACCCAAAACAAAACATAACCCAAATAACAACCCAAAAATAACAACCCAATAAACCCCAAACCAACCCAAACCCAAACCTAAAAACCCAAAACCTACAACCCCAAAATACAACGACACCTAACCAAACCCCATAAAAACCCCACCTAACACCAGGAAGTAAAAGAGGTAAAAAGGAGGTAAAAAAAAAAAAAAAAATAAAAAAGGACCCCCACCCCCACCAAAACACCCAAAGGTTGAGGTAACAACCGGGGTTTCAAAAACCCGTAAACCGAATTTTCCCCCAAAAAGGTAAAACCCAAAAAGGGTTTTAACATGGGGGGTAAAACATGGGGGCGTAAAAACTGGGGGCCCTAAAAACCCCTGGGACCTAACCACGGGCAGCCCTAAAAACACGGGCGCCGTAACCCCCCGGCGCCCTAAAAAAACCCCGGGGGGGCCGTAAAACCGGCAGCCCTAACAACTGGGCACCGTAACACCGGGCAGCCGTAACACACCGGGGGGCCTAAAAACCCCGGGGGGCCGTAACACACGGGCCCCCGAACACGGGCAGCCCTAACCAACGGGCGCCGAAAAACACGGGCAGCCGTAACACACGGCACCGTAACCACGGACAGCCGTAACCAAGGGGGGGCCCCTAACACACTGGGAAACCGTAACACCGGCACCGAAACACGGGCCCGCCGTAACACATACAGCCTAACACCCGGGGGGGGCCGTAACACCTCCCCAGATTTTAAAACACGGGAGCTAACAAAGACATTTTTTTTAAACCAACATAACAAAAAAAACGTATTTAAACCAAAAAAAGGAAAACCCCCAAAGGGAAACGTTAAAAACAAACAGCCTTTTAAAACACTTACCGTCACATTTTGGGCAGTGGGGACCCCACCGGGGCCCCCCGACACACTGAAGCGAACACAATTCAGGTTCCGGGCCAACAAGGGCCCCCGCCTAACCCCCCAAGCGACCATACCAAAATGATCCTCAAAGGGGGGAAACTCCACCGAAACCCTGAAAAAGAAAATTGGGTGTTGGGTTGGGGGTTGGGGGTTTTGGGGGTTTTGGGGGTTTTGGGGTAATGTTAATATAAAATTAAATTTTTTTTAAAATATAAAAATTAAAATTTAAAATTATTAATTTTTTAACATTATAAAATATTTTTTAATATATATTAAATATATATACAACAAACCACAAAAAGAATTTTAAAGAAAGAATTAATTATAAATTAAAATTTTACTTATATATAAATACATAATATATTATCGTCCCTTTCTTTTAACGGTAGGTTTCATTGTCTACCCCCGGGCCGTGGTCCCACAGCATGATACTTTTTTTAGTTTTTTTTTTTTTTTTTTCATGTTGTGATGCTCTTGGGTGAGCTGGTAGGTCCCCTTTTCCTTTCCAGGGAGAGTCCCGGTGTTCCTTTTTTTTTTTTTTTTTTTTTGGGTAATCATTCTCAGTATTTTATCCGGGTTTGGGGACCGCACTGACTTGGGCTGGCTTGGCCACCCGTGGCTAGGTAGGCAATCGGGTGAAGTTCCTTGCCCAGGAACAACGCGCCGGTCGGTGACTCGAACCCTCAAACCCTCAATTGCCGTCTTTACAGCCCTTACCCGTGCCTAACCATTGGGCTCGCGGGCCCTTTACGATCTGGGCTTTTCCATGTTTTTCTTGGGAATTTAGAGCGGTGGTTTGCTATTGCCTTCCGCCCGGTGTTTTTTTTTTTTTTTTTTTTTTTTTTTTTATCGGGTCCCATCTTATTTCCCGGCACTGACTTGGGTGGGTTTGGGCCCCCGGCAGGCAGCAATCGAGGTGAAGTTCCTTGCCCAAAGGGAAAAAACCCCCCGGCCGGTGACTCGAAAACCCCCGCCAGATTGCCGTCTGACAGTCTTGAGCCATGCTCTCATTCGGCCACCGCGGCCCCCCCATATATATATTAATATATATATTATTATTTAATTATATTATTTATATATATTAATTATATTATATAATAATATTTAAAATTATATATAATATATATATTATATATTTTAAAATATAATATACTTGTGTGTGTGTTGTGTGTGTGTGTGTGGTCTGTGCGTGTGTGTGTGTGAGAGGAGGGTGTGGCGTGGTGTGTGTGAGAGGAAAAGTTGTGTGGGTGTTGTGTGTTTTGTTGGGGTGTGGGTGTGTGGGAGAGTGTTGGCGTGTGTTGGGGGTGTGTGTGTGTGTGTAGTGTGTGTTTGGGGTGTGTGTGTGTGGAGTCATCCAAACAGTGTGTGGTGTGTATATATGTGTGTATATATTATACAATATATACTAATTTTTATATATATATTATAATTATATATATATTATCTATATTTATTTGTATTTTTATATATATAAAATTTTTTATTATATTATATATATATATTATATATATATATATTTATTAAAATTATGTTTGTATATGTTTTACTATACATATTTTATTTATAATTTATTATATATATATATTTTATAATTTTTAAAATTTATTATTTTATATTATATTTTCTATTTTAAAATGTATTTCTATTATTTCTATATTATATCTTAAATTTTAATATTATATATATTTTAAAATCATTCCCCCTCCTCGCCTAAAACGCAAACCAACCCCCAAACCCAAAGGGCCGAGCGAGGTTGCTCACAAGTTGGGGGCCCACTTGAAATTGATATTTTGTTTGATTTTTAAATTGACTTTGTGCATTTACAGCGTGTCCCTGGATAGGGGGCCCAAAGGGAAGGTAGAGATGGGAAAAGGGGAAGGAGAAGAAAAAAATGGTTTTTAAAAATGGAAAGAAATGGCTTGGGGATGGATAAAAAAAGGGAGGGAGGAGAGGGAAAGAGGTGGGGGAGAGAGAAGGGAAAGGGAAAGGTAAAAGGGGAAAAGAATTTGTTATATTAGGATAAAAAACCCCAGGGGGGGGAAGAGGAAAAAAAATAAAGGGAAAGGGAACGTGGGAAAGTGGCACAGGGGAGGAAAGGAAAAGCTTTGAAATTAAGGAATAAAAAAACACAGAAGCAGCCTATGAACTTCCCCAAAGGGGAAGAAGCGCCCTTTTTCCTTTTAAAAAAGTACCTTGCAATAGAAAAAATATCTATATATAATGAATTTGGAATTCAAAAAAAAACATAATCGAAGGACAAAAATCTTCAAAAACACACGAAACTTTAGCAAGTCTCCCCAAAAATTAGCAGCATTTTGTTGCATTTTTCCAAAAAGCTATCTGGGAAAGAACTTTGCACTTTTTACCAAAACCCAGGCCGGCCCAAATTGGGAGGGGCCCCCAATCCCTTCCCCCCCCCT
>NC_051402.1:23483173-23485673 GCF_015228065.2 Penaeus monodon | reverse complement strand
GGGCTACGTCGCTTGCATCAGAATGTGCAACGACAACGACGATATTGAGAATATCAACAAATAGTACGGTCATTAATACCAGACGGCGCCACTGTGTGTGAAGACGATGGGAATTTCGGGGGCAGCGAAGGCCAAGGCGATAATCGGTTTACGTAAAAATAATGCTCCTACCGCAACCCGTCAACTTCTATTGTATCACAAACGGCCGTATTATTAAAACGCTGGTGCGGGCCCCGCAATTTAGTCCCCAGGGAAGCGTTCGGGAAGCCCTACATTCACAATCCGTATTGTTAAACCGCTCGCACAAGTCCCTTCCCTGGGGTCTGCTGCGGGGACTCTTGGCACGCCTGATGAATCCCGCGTGCCGCAGTTGGTACGCCTAATGCTGGCTTAATTACGATTTACAGCTAGATTCATAGTAATATTTTCGGGAGAAATACTATCACATCCGACTATCGGAATGTCAGCTCTCATTAACAACTGTCATATTCACAATCGCTCTCAAAACCTTTCATCGTACGGGATCAAGGTTATCAACATGAGCAAGTATCCTATTGCATTATTAATAAAATGCCGGGATTGCATATTTTTAATTTTCAGAGTCGTGACAACTCTCCTGCCTCGTGTTTTAAATCATCTAACCTTAATCTAATTGAATGATTGAATTTTATTCTTGATACGGGTTGGAAAGATGTCGAAATTTCACCCCCGCCGGATGATAACATGCTTAAAATCTCCCCGAAATACACAAACACACATTGGTAGGTAAAAATGTGTATATGTATATGTTGTATAAGCCTATATATATGGGTAATTTTATACATAAGCCTACATATTATGAAGGCATGCATGTCTAGTTATTCGAAATTGCGTGTAGTAAATGTTTTGTTAATTTAAACTCTCTATAACGCAAAACTCGATATATTCCCGTAAATGCACTCATACTAACGATTGTGGTGCATTAACGTGGAGATATCGAAACTTATATTATAAATGAAAGTTTTACTTAACGAAACATACGATAAATGTAATTTCGAGCCCATGGACCGAGAATACGTTTGGATGCACAGACATTCATAGATGGATATGCATATATATTAAAAGCAAAATAAAAGAATAAAAATCATTCTGAGTGTATATGTATATATATATATATATATATATATATATATATATATATATATATATATATGTATATATATATATAGATAGATAGATAGATAGATAGATAGATATATGGGGATGGGAGCCATCAATATATGGTAATTATTGTAATTTTTGAAATTGTAATAATACATCGCAAAAACTATGGGAAAGTTTTCAGGCGGTACAGATCTCCTGAAATGGTGCAAGATTAGTCTTTAAAAACTAACTATATAATTAATTTACGTCATAAAGAGCCATATGATATATTTTGAATAGCATTAAAAAAAAATGATACAATGCTCGCGTTCAAATAAGTACATTCTAAATTATCATTTTGCGGGGCTTGGTGCGGGGTGCTCCTAGCTACCTCGTATTTGTTCCAATACTATGTGGGGACTCTTTAATAATACGGAAAATTACGGGGGAAGCTGGTTCTGGGGAAAGCACACTTCGCGGGGACGTTTAATAATACGTGTACATATCGTGCCTATATAACGATGTGGACGTCAGTGCTAACATCTTCGGTTGACGAAGTAAAAGGAACGAAAATGGTCTACTTTTCAAACGACACCCAGACCATGTTTGCCTTTACAGATTTCATTGTAGTGGATCATGCAAAGTAAGGTACTGGTGTACCTGAAAACAGAGTTCCCAACTTCCATTTGCCTAGGGACTGGTAATTATAACGACGCTTGTAATGGCTTATCACCGTACTAATCCTATCTACTTATATACTTGGTTTGATATGTCTTTATCTTTTTATAAAATTTCCCTCATCTTTTATTTGCTTAACTTGTTAAACTTTTCGAAATATGCATCGGACCAGGTAAACTATCTTTGAGTAAAATGGAATAGCATAACATTTTGATGAATGAAAAACACATGATAAAAAAAGTACGAAAAAGTTATGTAACTGATGTATAGAAATTAAAATAAACCATGCACTCACTTACGAATATGTCTGAAGATTGTATAACATTTGTAAAGATAATTATTACTGTCATTCAAACAAAACAACAAGTTTAGGTAATCGAAATAATGTTTAACTCTTTCCATCCAGTTTAATGTTTAAAAACACCAGCATCGAATTCAGAAGTGAAGTAGAGTTTCGTGCTCACTCACATATCTGACGAATGTCATGTACAAATTTTTATTGAGGGCAAAGTCCTATGCCATCGCTCGGAAGCTCAACATATGCACTTTTATCGGTAAGATCCTCTAAGTCTGATATAACGATAGCATAAAAAAAACGTTTCAGGTAGATTACTTAGATGCATCTTTTATTTATGTGAACTTTGCAATTCACATCTTTACTGAGCTTCGGTGTAAGGATGTTATTTGCCTTCTGTTTAAA
>NC_051402.1:23450673-23463173 GCF_015228065.2 Penaeus monodon | reverse complement strand
GGGGGGAATAAAACTTTGAAAAATTTAAAAAAAGAAATAATTTAAAAAAAAAGGAAAAAAAAAAAAAATTTTTTTATTTTTTAAAAATGTTTGGGGGGGAAAAAAAAAAAAAAAAAAATAAAAAAAAAAAAAAAATATAAAAAAAAAAAAGATAAAAAAATAAAAAAAAAAAATTTAAAAAAAATTTTAAAAATTTTTTTTAAAAAATATATTAAAAAATATAATATATAAATAAAAAAATATTTTAATAATTAAAAAATTTAATAAAAAAAAATTTTTTTTTTTAATAATAGGGTTTTATCAAAAAAAAAAAAAACCCAAAAAAAAAAAAACAAAAAAATTAAAAAAATAAAAAATTAAAAATAATAAATTTAATATAAAAAAAAAAAAGAAAAAAAAAATTGGGATAAAAAAAAAAATTTTTATTATTTTTAAAATTATATTTTTTTAAAAAAAAATTTATTAATTAAAAAAATTATATATAAAAATATATTAATAAAATTTAATTTAAAAAAAAAAACCCAAAAAAAAAAAAAAAAAAAAATAAAAATAAAAATAATATAATATAATGGTTTTTGGTTTTGGTTTTTTGTTGTGAAAAATAAATATGGGTGGGGGGGAATAGAAGGATTTCCGAAATATGTTTTTTTTAAAATTTTTGGGAATAAAATGGGGGGAAATCCCTTCTATAAAAAAATATTACTTACAGTAAAAATAAGAAATTTTTTCAAATTAATTGGGTTAATTGGTATTTGGTTTGGGTTTTTTTTCTTTTTAACTATTTTTTTTGGGGGTTTTGGGGGGGGGACAAAAAAATAAAAAAAAATAAAATTAAAAATTTATATATAAAAATAAAAATAATAAAAAAAATATAAAAAACCCCCCAAAAAAACCCAAAACAAAAAAAAAAAAAAAAAAAAAAAAAAAAAAAAAAAAATATATATATTTTTTTTTTTTTTTTTTTTTTGGGGGGGGGGGGGGGGGGATTTTCTTTTTAAAATTTTTATATATTTTAATATTATTTTTTTTTTTTTTTTTTTTAAATAAATTTGTTCACACAACCAAATTGTCCCAAAGCAAAAAAACCATTTGAAAAACAGAAAAAACCCACACCCCCAAAACACACTTGGACCGAAGGAAAAACCCCCCTTTCCTTTTTCCCTTTTTAAAATGTAGTGGTTTGGGGGGTTCCCTTTTTGTCATTTTTTGGGGGGGGTTTTACAAAAAATGTTTGGGACAATTTTATTTCCAAAAAAAAAAATATTTTTTTAACAAAAAAAAAAAACCCCCAACCCCCCCCAAAAAAAAAAAAAAAAAAAAAAAAAATTTTTTTTTTTTTTTTTTTTTGGTGGGGGGGGGGGGAAAGGGGGGGGGGGGGGGGGGGGGGAAAAAAAAAAATTTTTTTAAAAAAAAATTTATAAAAAATTTAAAAAAATTATTTATAAAAATATTTTATAAAAAAATTTTAAAAAAAAAAAAAAAAAAAAAAAAAAAATTTTGGGGGGGGGGGGGGGGGGGGGGGGGGGTGGGGGCAAAAATTTAAAGGTAAAAGGGGGGGGGGGTTTTTAAGAAAAGGGGAAAAAAATTTTTAGAAAAGAAAAAAAAAAAAAAAAAGGGGGTTTTAAAAAGGGAAAGAAAAAAAAAAAAAAAAAAAAAAAAAAAAAAAAAATTTTTTTAATTTTTTTTTTTTTTTTTTTTTTTTTTAAAAAAAATTTTTTATATAAATTTTTTTTAAAAAAAAAAAAATTTTTAAAAAAAAAATAAAAAAAAATAAAAATAATAAAAAAAAATTTTTATAAAAAAATAAAAAATAAAAAAATTTTTAAAAATAAAAAAAAAATAATAAAAATAATAGTGGGGGGGAAAAAGGGGGTTTTCTAGGGGGGGTTGTTTTTGGGGAAAACACAAAAAAGGGTTTTTTTAAAAAGTTTTTGTTTTTTAAAAATTTAAAAAAATTTTAAAAAAAAAAAATAAAATAATAAAAAAAAGGAAAAAAAAAAAAAATTTTTTTAAAAAAAGAATTTTAAGATAAAATTTTTTAAAAAAAAAAAAAAAAAAAAAACAAATTTTTATATAAAAAAATTTTTAATAAAAATAAAATAATATTATATATATAAATATATTATAATAAAAAAATTTTATAATATTTTAAAATAATTTTATATAAAATATATTTTATATATTTTAATATTATATTTAATATATATATTATTTAATTTTTAAATTTTTAAATATAAAAAAATTTTAATAATTAAAAAAAACCCTTGCCGGACTCGAATAGGCAGGGAAAAAAGGGGAAGTAAAACACCAAAAAACCCCAAAAAGGGGTTTGGAAATGGATCTTACCATAAATTATAATTATAAATTTAAAAATTATAGAAAAATTTTTTAATAAAATTTTTAAAATTTTTTTAGTAATTAAAATAAAATCAATTATGATATATTAAAAAAAAAACAACCAATATCATAAATAAAAATTAATAAAAAAAATTTATAAAAAATTAATATAAAAATTTATAATAATAATTTAATATAATATAAAATTTTAAAAATTTATTATATAATAAAATTTAAAAAAAAAATTTTATATTTTAAAAAAAAAAAAAAATAAAATTTTAAAAAAAATATATTATAATAAAAAATTTTAAAAAAATTATTTTTTTAAATAAAAAAATTATTAACAAAAAAAAAATAAAATTTAATAATTATATATAAATTTATATATATAAAATAAAAAACCAAAAACCACCACACCAAAAAACCCCCAAAAAAAAAAACCCAAAACCAACCCAAACAAAAAAAAAAACCAATTCATATCATATCACCCCTCCTAAAACCAACCAGCAAAAAATATTTTTTTTTTTTTTTTTTTTTATTTATATATATATATATATATATAAAAAATTATATTATTTTTAACAAAACAAAAAAAATATTTAAATTTTTTAAAAATTTTATTATTATCGGGGGGTTTTTTTTTTAAAATTTATATTTATCCCCTAAAGCCAACCCAATCACCCCAAAAAAAACCCAAAAAAACCAAACAAACAAAACCCCAAACCAAAAAACAAAAACCAACCCCAACCCCCCCCAACACATTTTTAAAAAAAAAAAAAGCAAAAAAAATTTTTTTTTTTTTTTTTTAAATATATATAATTTAATAATTAAAAAAATTTTATATTTTTTAAAATTTTATATATTTTTTTTATTAGAAAAATTTAAATTTAAATTTTAAATTAAAAATTATAAATTTTTTTTGGGGGGTTGTTTTGGGGGGTTTTGGGTTGGTTTTGGGGGAGTGGAGGGGGTTTTTTTGGGGTTTTGGGTGGGGGTTTTTTTTTGGGGGGGGGGTTGGGGGGGTTTTTGGGTTTTGGGGGGGTTTTGGTGTAAATTTTTTAAACAGAAAATTAAAAAAAAAATATATAAAAAAAATTTTATATATATATTATATATCATTTATATATAAAAATATTAATATTTTTTATTATATATTAAATATAAATTTTTTGGGTTTTAATTTTTTTCTTTTTTATTTTTTTAAATTTAAAATTATTTTGGGAAAAGTTTTTTTTTTTTGGGGGGTTTCCCCCCTTAAGCTTTTTTTTTTTTTTTTTTTTGGTAAAAAAAATGGGGTTGAACTTTTGTTTTTTTTTTGTTTTTGTTTTCCCCCAATTTTTTTTTAAATTTTTTTATTTTTATTTTATTTTTAATAAATTACTATTTTTAAAAGAAAAGTTGATTAAATTATAAACTTTGAAGGCTTTTGTCCCCCCCTTTTTTGGAGGGGGGGATTAAGGGGCCCCTTTCCCCGGGAAAATTTTACTCATTTTTGGGAGGTTTACCAATTTTTGAAAACAAAAAAAAAAAACCTATTTTTAAACGGGGGGGGAAAAAAAAAGGGGTGAAGGTCTTGTTTTAAAAAAAAAGTTTTTTTTTTTCCCAATCCCCCAAAAAATTAAATTCCTTTTAAATTTTAAAAAATTTTTTAAATTTAAAAATTTTAAAATTAAATTTTTACTTAATTTTTTGGGGAAAATTTAAAAAAATTTTTAAAAATTTTTTAAATATATATTAATTAGTTTTTGAAATTTTTAAAATATATAAAAAAACAAAAAAAACCAAAAAAAAAAAACCCCACCACAAAAAAAAAAAAAACACACACCACACCACAAAAATAAAATATAATAAAATAAATTTATAAAAAATATATAATAAATATAATTATTATATATAATATAAAATTAAAATTTTTTAATTATATATAATATAATAATATATAAATTTTAATAATAAAATTTTAAATAATTATTTTAAATATATTTATATAATTAATTAATATATATAAATAAAAAAAAAAAAAAATAAAAAAAAAAAAAAAAAAAAAAAAAACCCCAAAATTTTTATATATATATATAAAATTTATATATTTTTTAAAATATAATATATTAAATATATATAAAATAAAAATTTTTTATTTTTTTTGGTTTTTGTTTTTTTTTTATAATATATATATATATATAAAAATTTTAAAATTATATAATATATAAAAAAAAAAAAATAAAAAAAAAACAACAAAAAAAAAAATTATATATATATATATTATATTTTAATATAAATATTATATAAATTTTATAAAAATATTTTTGGGTGTGTGTGTGTGTTGGTGTGTGTGTTTGGGGTTTTTATAAAATATTTTTAAAAAATATTATATATATATATATAATAAAATTTAAAATTTATTATATATATATTTTTTTAAAAATTATATATAATAATAAAAATTATTATAAAAATTAAAATAATATATTAATTTTTTTAAAAAATATTATAAAATTTTTTGGGGTTGTGTTGTTTTGGTTGTTTTTATATTTTTTTAAAAAAAATTTTATATATATATAAATATATAAATTTAATATAATTTTAATATATATTTTTTTTTTTTTTTTTTTTTTTTTTTTTTTTTTTTTTTTTTTTTTTTTTTTGTGTGTGGGTTGTGTTTTTTGTGTTTTTTTTTTTTATATATTATATAAAAAAAATTTTTTATTTTTTTAAAAAATATATATTTTTTTAAAAAATTTAAAATTTTGTGTGTGGGGGTTTTGGGTGTGTGTGTGTGTGTGTGTGGTGTGTGTGTGGGGGGGTGGGGGTGGGGGGTGTGTTTGGGGGGTTTGGTTTTGTTTGGTTATTTTTAAAATATTAATATATAAATAATATTTTTAAATATAATATTATATTATATATATATAAATTTTTTTTGTTTTTTTTTTTTTTTTGGGATTTTTTTTGTTTTTTTATTTTTTTTTGGGGAATAAAAATTATATTATATAATATATTTAATAATATAATATATAATAAAATTAAAAAAAAAGGGTTTAATAAAAATTTTTAAAAAAAATTTATATATATAAATTTTTTGAAAATAAATATTATATAAGTATAAACTTATATTTTAAAAATATATATAAAAAAAAATAAAATAAAAATTTTTTATAATATAAAATAAATTTTTTAAATAAATATAAAATATATATAATAAATAAAATATAAATAATATATATAATATTTTAAATAAATTATTATTTTTTAAAATTTATAAATTAATTAATAATATAATATTTATATATAATATTTTTATTTAATTAAAAAAATTTTAAATATAAAAATTTAATATATATATAAAAAATTATAAAATATATAAATATTATAAAAACAGAAAAAGAATAATAAATATAGAAAAAATATATTTAATAAAATAAATTTTAAAAAGGGAAGCCCCCCCCCCCCGGCCCAAACCCCCCAACCGAACCCCCCAAATGAAGGTTAGCCAGCCCCGCCCCGGGAACCGAAGCACAAAAACACCCAACAACCCAAAACCCCACCACCCACACCACCCCCCCAAAAACCCCCCAAAAAAATTTTTTTAAAAAAAAAAAAAAAAAAAAAAAAAAAAAAAAAAAAAATATATATATATTAATATTAAATATATATATATATATATATTTATATATATATATAAACAAAAAAAAAAAAAAAAAAAATATATATATATTATATATATAATATATATATATTATATTTTTTTTTTTTTTTTTTTTTTTTTTTTTTTTTTTTGTGGTGTTTTTGGGTTTGTTTGTTTTTTTTTTTTTTTTTTTTTTTTTTTAATATATAAAATTTTTTAATAATAAAATAATATATAAATAATATAAATTATTAAAATATAAAATTTTATATTTATTTATTAATATATTATAAAAAATAAAAATTTTTAATTTTTTTGTTTTTTTTTTTTTTTTTTTTTTTTTTTTTTATTATATATATTTTTTTTTTTATTTTTTTTGTTTATTTTTTTTTTTTAATTATATATATATATATATTATAAAAAATTTTTTAAATAGGGGGTTTTTTTTTTTTAATATATAATAATAATTTTATATATATAATAATATAAAATTTTTTAAAAGTTATAATATATATAAATAATATATATATTAATATATTTTTTTTTTTTTTTTTTTTTTTGGGGGTGTGGTGTGTGTGGTGGGGTGTGTGTTTTTGGGTTGTTGTGGTGTGTGGGTGGTGGGGTTTTGTGTTTTTGTTTTTTTTAAATTTTTTGGTTTAAAAATTTTAAATATAAAATAAATATATAAAAAAAATATAATAATAGTAATAAAAAAAAAATTTTTTTTAAAATAAAATTTTAATAAAAAAAATTAATAATAAATATATAATAAAAATATTATATAATATATAAATAATATATATTAATAATAAAATAGATTTTTTAATATATTTTTAAATATATTATTTTTAAATTATATATATAATATAAATAAAATATATATTTTTTAAATTTATATAAAAATATATAATATAATAAAATTTTAAAAAAATTATTATAAAATATATATATTTAATATATATATATATATAATATAATATAAAAAATTATTTTTTAAATTATATAAAATTAAAATATAAAAATATATAATAAAAAAAACGAAGACAAGCAAAAAATAAAGAAAAAAAATTTAAAGACATCCCGACCACCCGTTACCATAAAAAGCTACAACAAACCCCAAGCCCCAAAACCCCCAAACCCACCCCCACGCCCCCCCCCGGCAGCCAGGGGGCCCCGCGGCCCAAAGGACCCCCCCGGGCCCCCCTTTTCCCCCTTTAAAAACCCCGTTTTTTTAAAAACTAATAGGAGTCCCCTGAAATATCATAAATTCAGATACAAGCCGCTCGGAATCTCATTAGCCGGGCCTGTGGAGCGAGGCTGAATGGAAATCAAACAAATACGGATGAAACGTTTAATAAACTTGAATAGATCGAATGGACGCCTCTCGTCTCAGGACGGTGAGTGTGGGGGCGCTTCTCGTGTCTGTGGAATTTGCTTAATGTGAATTTTAATGTTCTCTCTCTTCTTGTTTTCTCTCGCGCTCTCTCCTCTTCGATCGTACTCTTTTGTCTTCATTCGCTCAGTTTCTCGTGTGGTCTCTCTCTCTCTCTCTTTCTTTCTTTCTCTCTCTCTCTCTCACTCTCTCTCTCTCTCTCTCTCTATAAAATATATATATATATATATGTATAAAAATATATATATATATATATATATTATATATATATATATATATATATATATATATATATATATATATATATATATATACATATATTTCTCTCTTATTCCTTAACCCTCTGTCTTTATTCTCCTGTGCTTTCTTCGGGCTGTCTCGTTCTAACGGTATGTCTCTTTGCATGTATGTACTGCAATGTATTTATGTATGTGTGTATGTATATATGTATATGTATGTATATAAGTATGTATGTATGCATGTACGTATATATGTGTGTATGTGTATGCCTGTGTGTGTAGTTATGTAAATAGGTATGAGTATGTATGCATGTGTGTATGTATGTATGTTTCTATATACGTATCGTAGCTTTACTTACAGGGCATACCTTTTATCATTGCTTAATTAAGTTTTGGATTACGCAAAGCAGTAACAATATTCAGCTAATGACTAATACGATCTTTGCATCACATGGTTAAGACTTTAGTTATTCCACACTGCAGGATTTAGCCATAGTGGGGCAGTGATACTAAGGCAGGCGACTTAACACATATTGTCTGTTTAGTTCAGAGAGAGAGAGAGAGAGAGAGAGAGAGAGCGAGAGAGAGAGAGAGAGAGAGAGAGAGAGAGAGAGAGACAGAGAGAGAGAATGTGGGGGGAGGGAGATAATACACTCAATTATTGACTTTAAGTCTTTAGAAGCCTTTGATACTGTATAATAATCGTGCAATCATGCAACATGGCAATTTATCAGATGCATAATCAAATGTCAGCTTAATTGAAAGAGTAGAGCCGGTATGTATTTAGCATTCAGACCTACTGTCCACATGACAAAAATGAATAATAATTTCTGATATTGACATTTCCGGTGACCTTATTTCGGATAATCTTGAATAATAGCTATTTCTGGACATAGTAATTATTTCAAGAAGGAGAGAATTGGTTATGCACATTAGAAGTGAGCAAAGACCTCTCAGGTTATTCAGAAACAATATCTGAAAGTAAGCCATTGTGGCCAATTGGTAACCACTCCAGCCCTGACTGTAGATTTGAAAGCGCATGTGCTGGGAATCTGGTGTTTATAGAAGATGTAACTAATAACGAAAGAAGGTATTCAGCGTCAGTCAAGCAAAATTGAGTATTCATTATGATAGGAGAGCAGGTAGAGAACATAAAGATGACTATGACAAATGGATAAAAATACTGACAGAAATGTTTGGTCTAAATGTGCTTATGCAGTAGTAATAACAAATTAAGCTCATCATGTATGTTTTTAGGTTGTACTTCATTCCTCACAACTTGCGACAGGAAAAACATGCAGGATCCTCGCAAGTGAAGGGACATGTGGAAATTACGCAGAAAATAAAAAGAAAGAGAGAGAAAAAGTATAAGAGCCACTTCTCTTTTCTTCTACCTTTCTCCTCTCCTCTCTCTCTAACTTTCTCCTTTCTTGCTCTGCCACTCCCTTTCACCCCTAATTCTTCCTTAAATTCACTTCTCCCGGCTTACTTTATGCCCTTGTCTGCCCCCTCCCCCTCCTTCCTCTTGCTCTCTAAACTCTCCCACCTCCTGTGCTCCCTTCCCTCCCTATCCCCTCCCCGTTTTTCTCTGAGGTTCCTCCCCCCCTTTCCTTTTCCCCTTTTCCTCCTTCAGTTCTCTCCGTTTCCCCTTCCCCTTTCCCCTTCTACCTATTCTACCTTTTCCCCTTCCCCTTTCCCCTTCTACCTATTCTCTTATTCTCGTGTAAATAATAGATGTGTAAAAATGATGGTCTAACTACTTCAATACAGCGTATAAGATCAATAATAATAATAATGATAATAAAAAAATAATAATGATAATAATGATGATGATGAGGATGATGATGATGATGATGATGATGATGATGATAATGATGATGATGATGATGATGATGATGATGATGATGATGATGATGATGATGATGATAATGATAATAATAATAATAACAATACCAATATGAAGAATGATAATAATAACAACAACAATAATAACATTAACAACAATAATAATGATGATAATAATAGTAATAATTGAGTTAGAATATGATTCCGTAGATATGTAAGATAATGCACGCACGCGCGCTCAATTCTTTGATATTTATGTTGTCAATCATCCCCCCATTTCTTACCAGTTTGGTGTCACATGGGAAGTGATATCAGGCATAAGGCGTTCATTTTACATGCAAATGAAGAGAGTTCAAGTTTGCGATCAAATATTATATGTTTCTATCTTGCGTTCGTCCGTCCGTCGAAAGCAAAAGCAAACTGTGGGTGTTAGGTTGGAGGCAATTGTCTACATAGTTCATTACGTGGACGTTGCTCTGTGTGTGCCACCTTTTCTTGATTTCTACTGCCTTTGCTTGGCCAAAATATTTTTCTTTAGGTGTGACGTAACTGTACATATGTCAATTATGTCTTTCTCAACAGAGAATTTTATTTTTTGTTATGATGATGATGATATTACATGGAAAATAATGATGGTTAAAAAAATAATACATGTTTTTATTTTTTATGATAATGATAACGTTTCTATTGGAATAATGACAGTTTAAATAGTAATATATAAATAATAATGATAGAATGAATATCAACCCTTACAGTATTATCAAAAGAAAGAAAGAAAGAGAGAGAAAAAAAAATCAACTTCATCATTCATATTAATAATCACGGAGAAATTAAAGAATCTAAAAGAAAAGCTAGAAAGATCGTCGGTGAATGTTATCTTAATGTTATGAATCAGCAAACAGGAGAAAATGAGAGTCCCGAGCTGAGATTGGGTAAACAATTGGCTGTGTGAATGTCAATGGTGCCCAAGCAGTATCCCTCCGCGCACCACCACGACCTCTTGATAAATTATTCATCCGCTGCTAAAAGTAAGTCTACAGAGATTTATATTAGTGTTAACACGGGTGTGTGTGTGTGTTTATATTTCTGCAAGCACAAGTATGGGAGGTGGGGTTGTATGTATGTGTGCAACATCATTCGGTGTAGTGTACCTGATCAAGCTATCGCTTGATCAGGGAATAGTGATTGCTGTAGATAACAGTTGCACTAATCTCCCATAGTATTGCTGATGTACTTTTTGTTGTGGAATTATTATTACTATCACCACCATCTTCATCATCATAGGGACAGTGTAATCCACAGGGAGACGAGACTCCAAGGCACTAGATAGCGTCCAGGTATCGTTTCCATAAAGCAAACTGGCAGCATCAAGGCCTTCAAGACACGTAGCTTGGTCCCTCTGCGTAGGTACCGACATCTCCAAATGCTCCTATTGATTGAGCTCATGGCTCCTGCTGCCAGGCTAATCTGTCTATTGATTTCTTGATCTGACAACCCAGAGAAATGGACTAGGGTACCAAGGTATGCAAAGCTCTTCATGACTTCAACGTCCTCACCTCAGGCATAGATCGACTAAACAGATTCCCCTAACATGCCTCTATCATTGCTAAATACATCAAAAGCCGCGGCCAGTGATTCCAGGGACTCTGATAAGAGAGCAACATCGTCGGCAAAGTCAAGGTCTGACCTTGATATTACCCAGTGTCGCTCCTCACTGACTTTGGATAGTAGCTCTGTCCATTATCCAGTCCATGCAAGTGCTGAAAAGTGTTGATGCAAGGACACAGTTTTGCCGTGAATTAACAGGGAAGAAGTTTGACAGGCCCCCGCCACATTTTACAGCACTTTCAGTACCGGTATCTGGGCTTGCTATTAGGCCAATAATCCTGTCAGAATTCCCCTAAGTCTCAGAATCTCCCATAGCGATTCTCGATGCATTGAGTCAAACACTTTCTTAGGGCCAATGTAGGCTGCAAGCAACCCATGACCAAACTCACGATGGCATTCCGCAATTACTCGAAGCACTAGGATATGGTCTAGTGTGGACTCTTCTGCTGCTTCAAGTATTTCATGCTTGAAGGCCTCCCACAGAGCAACTGGGTCTGTCAGTTCTTGTACTGTGAATCGATCAGACACTGCCGCGGTGAATCTTCGGGCACACTCCCCCTCCCTTAGTCTGTCCAACAGAAACACCCTAGAGTGGCCACTGGAGGGACAGGGAGTTTTGAAGTGGACCTGTAGGGTAGCCACTACACGCCTAGGGTCAGTGCCACAGAAATCGGCACATCAGTAAACCCTGCAATTCTGAAGCATCCTCCAGCGAGTACTGACAAGAATGTGGCTGATATCCTTGGCCGCAATGCCTATATTGCTATGCCATGTCCAATGATGTGGGTTGGATCCATCTCTGGGACCTAGCAAAGTTCCAGAGAAGGATGCTGTTCTCGTTGCTGGGATGAGCTCCTGAGCCATGGGAACCAACAGATATCTCGTTGCCAGCTCGATCACAGCCAGATACTACATTGAATATCTTGCTAGGGAGTATTGTCTGCCCTGGATGTGAGTTTGGCATAGAATGCTCTTTTCACATCAAATTTGCAAACATTGGTAGGAGCATACACAGCAATAAGAGGCATGAAGCCAAAAGTATGCTTCAGTCTCAATGCCATAATTCCTCTACGACTGAGGGTTGAAGCTGGAGATCACAATGGTACTCCCTGGAGATGATGACCATCTCCACAGTCTGACCAGTAGTAGGTTTACCCACCCATACTGATCGTGCCACTGCCAGGTCTTCCTACCTCCAAGAAGGCACCTCAACACCCAACTGCTTCAGTTCCTGCGATACCATGGGTAACTGCTCATCCTGATGCAAGGACAGGCTGTTCCAAGCACCTATATGGAAAGCTGCCTATGGGGTTCCTTTGGGCTTTGCTCCACAGGCCTCATACTGCCCCTGCCAGGGCGCAGGTGGGACAAAGAACTCTCGCTCCTGTTCTGTGCCCCAACATTTGCCCTCCAAACGGACCAAGCTCACCTCATGTAGATGGAGGCGACCCACTCG
>NC_051402.1:23429419-23434419 GCF_015228065.2 Penaeus monodon | reverse complement strand
ATTACTATTATTATTATTATTATTATCATTTTTATTATCATTATTATTTTTATTATTATTATTATTATTATTATTATTATTATTATCATTACTATTATTTTTATCATTATTATTATCTTCATTCTTCTTCTTATTATTATTTTTATTATTATTATTATTATTATTATTTTATTTTTATAATAATTTAAAAATAATAATAAATAATAATGATAATAATAATGATAAAAAATAATAGTAATGATAATAATAATCATAATAATAATAATAATAATGTAATAGTAAAAAATAATGATAAAAAATAAAATAATAATGATAATAATGATGATGATAAAAATATAATATTATAATAAAAATAATAATAATAATAATAATGATTAATTAATAATAATTGATACTAATAAATAATAATGTTAATAATGTTAATAATGATAACTAATAATAATAATAATAATAATAATAATAATAATAATAATGATAATAAATATAAAAGTGGATGTTTAAAACAAAGGGAAAAAATTAATAAAAAAAAACAAAAATGGGAAAGGGATATAAATAATGATAAAAAACAACAACAACAAGAAAAAATATGGGAATGAGATAATAATAAAATTTTTTAAATGAAAAATAAGGATAATAGATAATAAAAAAATAAAAATAATAAAAATTTAATTAATGATAAAAAATAAAAAAAATGAGAGGATGATGATGTTTTAAAAATAAAAAATAATAATAATAATAAAAAAAAAAAATAATAATAACAGGAACGAAATAATAGCATCGTTAATAGTATTAATGATATTAATAGTACAAACCACAATAACAATACGTATAATGATGGTGATGATGCTGTGATAAATGATAGAAAAATTTAGAAGGGCCAATAATAAGGATAAAAAGTTAAAAATAAAATAAAAAATAAAAATAAAATAAAAATAAAATAATAAAAATAAATAGTAATAAAATAATAATAACAAAATAAAAATAAAAATAATAAAAAATAATAAAAATAATAGTAATAATAACAACAGCAGAAGTAGTAGAGTAGTAGTAGTATTTAGTAGTAAGTAGTAATATCCATCATAATCAAAAATCAAGCAAATGTGATAAGGGAAAATTTAACAATTGGGGACTTTGGGTTTAAAAAGTGATAATTTCCTTATAATGATAATGATTGCAATGTTAAGAAAATTAGACAAGATGATGATGATACTTTACTTTTAGGAAAATATTATTAAACCCTTTAAATGTAAGGTCATTTTTATTTTTCCGTTACTGTTACGTTCAAACCACCCAGGGTTTACTTTTATCATTGTATTCCAAGTATTTTTACTCTAATCTTTTTTCCCTTTTCCCAGAAATGAGTTTCTAATGAAAAAATTTAAAATTTAGTAAGTGCATAAAAAGGGTGAGAGATAAATAAAAAAAACAAAATAAACGTTAAAAAAATTTCCCTCCCTCCCCTCCCCCTAACACAAAAAAGACGAAATTTTCCCAATTCCATGTTTTTTTGCTGAAAAAATTCATTCCCAACCAAGCTTTAAGGGTTTGGCGACAAAAAACCACCGAGGACGTTGCAGAGGATTCGAAATAGGAATATATTTTCTCCGGAATGCGTGATCCTCGGATTTTACTTGGATTGTAGTATGATTCATTTGGGGGTTGGGTTGAATATGCGACTGTATTTGCTGTTTGTTTGGGGGGAAAGTAGGGGGTTTTTGTGGCTTTTTATATGTGGTTTTTTTGGGCAAAATTTTTTTATTATACTTAGTTTCTGCCGTTTTCCCTTTTTATTTTTTTCAGATAAAACATCCTTTTTTTGCGATATTTTTGCGGGGGTGGTATATGCCTGTGTGTGTGTGTGGGGGGGGTGTGTGTGTGTTGTGTGTGTGTGTGTGTGGGAGTGTGTGTGTGTTTTGTTTGTATGTGGTGTGTGTGTGGTGTTTGGGGGGGGGGTGTGAGGTGTGTTGCTTTGTTTGGGGCTACTTGTGGTTTGGGCCTACGAAAGAATATTTTTCAAATTTTAGGGCCCCTTTTCCCAAACGGTTTCTTCGTCCCTTTAATTCTTTTTGCCCCCCAAAAACCCTCTCCTTTTTTCATTTTTTCATTTTTCCTTTTTTCCACATTTAATATTCAAGAATTTTTTTAACCCCAAAATTTCCCATTTTTGTTATATTCATTTTCCCAAACCCCCTCCCCCCTTTCCCCTGCCTGAACCCGTTTCCTTCTCTTTTCCCTTTTCTCTCGTTTTCTGGGTGTTTCTTTCGTTCTCTTCCCTTGCTTCCTTTCTTTGCTCCCTTTCCTTCTGCATCTTTCCTTTTATTAGCATTTTTCAAAACTTTCCCTTTTTTCTTTCGGGCCCCAACCCCCCTTAGTGCCTTTTTTTCCTGACCCCAAAATCCCCGGTTTCCTCCTGCTCCCCCCCCGCCTCTCTAAACCCCCCCCACCCCCCAAAGCCCTATCCCAAACCACCCCCCCTTTTCCCCCCACTCCCTATTGGCCCCTTTTCCTTCCCATCCTTTTCCTTCCCGTTACGTACCCCCTCTCCCCTTCTTCCCCCACGCCCCTCTCCATCCCCCTACCTTTTTCCCCGCCATCCCCCCCCCCACCTCCCCCTTTCCCTTCTCCCCTTTTCTCCAGCTCGAAGAATAAAACTTCTGGCCATTATCATCCCAAAAAAAAATTGAAACACAGAGAATTTTCCCACGGGAAACCCCGGGGGCCCCCCGCCTCCCCAAATTGCGCCCCACCCGGGGTACCCCTTCGCCCCCCGGTCGTCTGGGGAATTCGGGTTCCTGAGGAAAAAATTGCCCCGGCTCCTGTCTCGCCTTCTCGTCCTGTTTTTTATAACTCTTTTTCTTATTTTTTCCCGGGTTTTTTTTCTAGGTCTAGCCTCGCTATTGTTTTTCCTTTTACGGCCGATTACTTTTTTGCGCACCCAAAAATACATACGCCCGTAATAGGAAATAATATATATATTAAAAGATTATAGATATATATATATAATTTTTAGATATTTTTAAATTTATTTTATATAGTTTTTTGATAAAATATAAAATTATATATTTTAAATAGATTATTTATATAACCTATAGTAATATATTATACGGGTATATAAATATCTTTTAAAATATATATATAAATATATATATTTATATATATAAAATAATTATATATATATAATTATCATATATATAGAATATAATTATTTTTAATATTATTATTATTAAAATATATAAAAATATATTATATATTTTTTAATAAAATATGTGGGTGTGGGTGGGGTTGTGGGTGTGTGTGTGTGTGTTTTGTGTGTTGTGTGTGTTTTATAATATATAAAATAAATATATAATATATATATATTATAAAATATATATATTTTAAAATATATAATTATATTATTTAATATTAATATATATATATAAAAAAAAAAAAAAAAAAATATTATATAATATAATATATATAATAATAATTTTATATATGGGGTGTGTGTGTGTGGTGGGTGTGTGTGTGTATGTTTGTTTTGGTGTGTGTGTGTCTGTGATCGGTGCGTGGTGGGTGTGCGTTTTTTGGGGCCTGGGTGTTTTGTGCGTGTGTGTGTGTGTTTTGTGGGTGTGCGGGGTTTTGCGCGCGAGGTGTGTGTGTGGGGGGTTGTGTGTGTGTGTTGTTTTGTTTGTGTGTGGGGTGTGTGTGTGGGTGGTGGGGTGTGTGTGTTGTGTGTGTGCGGTGTGGGGTTGTGTGTGTGAAGAGGAGTTTTGTTTTGTGTTTGGTGTGGGGTTGTGTGGGGTGTGGGGTTTTTTGTTTTTTTTTGGGTGTGTGTGTGTGTGGTGTGTTTTTTTTGGGGGGGTTTTGTTTTGTGGGTGTTTTGGGGTGTGTGGGGCGTGTACATACTCAGAGAGAAAAAGAGAAGGAGATGAGAGAGGAGGAGAGAGAGGGGAAGGGGAAAAATGAGGAAAAGAAAAAGGAGGAGAGAGAGAGAGAGAAGAGAGGAGGAGAGAGGGGAGGAAGAAACAAAAAAACAGTAGAGACGAAAGAAAAATCTCCCCGGGAAGTTCCCCAAAGCCCAGCCCCCGGAAGAAAGCTTTTCGGTTCATTTTCGAAGATTCGAACTCGTTCGAGAACTGCATTTTTGGGGTTATTTTTTTTTTTTTCTTTTTTTTCTTTGTGTATGTGTGTGGTAAATCTTACATTACAAAAAGGGAAAAAAGTAGATGTTTCTATTCAATACTGGGAAAAAAACTTTATGACATATGTTTTGGTTGTTTATTTTTAAAATTTTTGTGCGATTTTTTTTGACTACGTTTAACCCCTAGGGGCCCCGTGTTTATTTTGATGAAAATATGCCAAAAAAACACTAAAAAAATAAAGGCAATATCCATTTTTGTCCCCTTTTTTTGTTTTCCCTTTAAAGGCCCCTTTGTTCATCAATTCAAGCGGGGTGTTACTTTTCAGTTAATTTAAAACCCACCCCGTCAAGGGGTTTAAAACATTACCCTGGGTTTTACATGCCTGTTAATATTTTAAAACACATACGGGAATCCCTGCATACAAACAAATCATCAATTCAAACACCCCACCACAACCCACACACAACCCCACAAAACACACACACCCCACACACCCCACACAACAAACACACACACACACACACACACACACACAAAACACACACACACACCCCACACACACACACACACAAAAACACACACACACCCCCCAAATATTAAATATAATATTTTTAAAAGATATAATATAATATATTTTAAATATATATAAATCAAAATTTATCTAAAAACACATTTCCCACTTTAAATAGTTACGAAGTACAGTTTTCCCACTATATTAAATTTAGTTTAAATTTTTCCCAAGCACCAAGCCTTTTTTTTCCTCGGTTTTTTTAACCCAACCCCTGTAAAAAGCCCCCCTTTTTTATGTTTAAAAAGTTTCCCCCCCGCAAGTTTATTACGTTGAGCTAAGGTGCCTTTAAAACTCGTTTTTTCAAC
>NC_051402.1:23421919-23424419 GCF_015228065.2 Penaeus monodon | reverse complement strand
CAATTTGTCTTTTCAAAAGCTAAACATAAATAACACACTATTTTGTAATACGGTATACATATTCATCATACCGTATCAGACCACAGTATCATTAAAGCACATACTCTGCGCGTATCTCGCTTCGATCACGGGTATATCACGTCCCCTTTTCCTCTTCTTCAACTCCTCTCCCTCCTCCTTCAGTCCACTCCCTGTCCTCCTCCCTCTTTCTCCTGTCTTATTCCCCCACTTCTCCTTCTCCTTCCTATTCAGTCTGTATGCTAATTTTCTCCCTCCATCTTTCCATCCTATCTCTCACTACTCCTTGTAATTCCTCTTCCCTCTTATTCAGTCTTCCTCGACTTTCATTCTCCTTCTACTCCCTATAATTCTTCTTCATTCTTATCCTATCTTTCCTTCTCTCTGTGCATTTTATTATCATCTCCACTTTCTCCTTCTCCCTTTCCTATCTCCTCACCGTCCCTTCCCCTTCTTCCTCTCTTACCGCCCTTTGCTCCCTTTCCTTTATCTCCCCTTTGTATCCTATCTCCCTTTCTGCCTCCTAGCTCTTTCCTCTTCCTATCTTTCCTTTCTCCTCCCTGTGCAACCTCCCCCCACTCCTCCTCCCCACCACCTGCTCATCCTCGACCTGTCTTGTCTCTGTAGCATTCACAAGGTTTAAACACATGAACAGATATAATGCTATGTACACGGACACACAGAGTAAACATACTCCCGAGGAATACATACTGGTAGCTGTAATTATATTTTAAGAGAAGGCCGGTAGGTAGGTACGAGAGAGAGAAAGACGGTTGAGAAATGAGGACGAAGGGGGGGGGGGTATGTAAGGAGTGGGGAAGCCGGCTAAAAGAGTCAGAATGAATGTCATAGTGAAAATAATCAGAGAGAGAGAGAGAGAGAGAGAGAGAGAGAGAGAGAGAGAGAGAGAATGAGAAAAAAGGAGAATCTAAGATAAAAAATGTCTAAAGGATATCAAATGACTATTGACAATATAGACTTCCCTTTAAAAGAGCGATAAAGAAAAATAGGGTAAACTTCAAATGAGAAAAGGGAAAATATGTATATGTCGCTTATATGTCACTCCGATAAATTGATCATCTAACCAAACGCACTTTCAGCTCACCCAAAGATCAAATATAAATCCTTCCTTTATCTGATTTTGAATCAAACGTCAGCTTATCATGCTGACATAAGCTGACCTTCTGGAAAAGTTGAATTTTAAGACCTCTTGCCTCTCTACTTCCCCGCACTGATCCACTGGAAAGAAAATTCAGCACAATGGAAAGTTACATCCTAATAACTATATAGAAATGAACTTTCTTTTGGATCCAGATATTTCTTTCGTTGTGTGCTTAAAGATTTAATTGAATGATAAATAATGAAGGCTATCATTTTCGTTATCAATAAAGTTGTTGGTATCGGTTTCTCATTGTAAAAATATTATAATTTTATTATTATCATTGTTATTATTATTATTATCTTATTATCATCATCATTATCAGTATCACTATCATTACCACCGCCATTATTATTATCATTAGTATTATTGATACTATTATTATTATTATTATTATTAGACAGAGAAAGAGGAGAGAGAATGAATGAACGATAAATAGATAGAGAGAGAGAGAGGGAGAAAGAGGGGGATAGAAGGATTGAGAGAGAGAGAGAGAGAGAGAGAGAGAGAGAGAGAGAGAGAGAGAGAGAGAGAGAGAGAGAGAGAGAGAGTTTCTTAAATGGAAGCAGATATTTATTCCCTTCGTCTGTCTAGATATAATGCAAACGGATTCTACCCTCACTAGAGGAATGAATTACTAAATGGAGATACAAATCATGTTGTTAATTTTCGTTTGTCTCAGTGTAACTGCAAATATCTATCTTCAATTGGTAGTGCTTTGTAGTTATCTATTTATATACAAGTACCCATCGTCTATATTTAGTTTGACCTCTTCTTTCCCCAGATACACAGCAGTCAGACTAGATAAATATACATTCCCCCGCACATAATGTAAAGATGCACCACCTTTACAAAGAATAAAGATGAATGCCCTAGCACGCTCTCATAATATGAAATTGCATCGTGCTCGCACAATATAAAGATGCACCACCCATCCAAAATGTAAAGATGCATCCTCCTTATACAGAGTAAAGATACACTGCCCTCATACTGTGCAACGATACGTCATCAGAAGGGCTAACTATTCTTAAGAAATGAAAAATATGAATCTTTCTTGCGTATTTCTTTTTAAGAATCACTTGTAGATGGCGGCTCAGCGCAGAGAAAATATATGTCATAGCCTTTCTTTTCTCTTCACACGGGACAGAAATACTTACTAAATAAGATTTATAAAACTGCCGGCAAACATGCATAGACTTTATCTGTGTTTTATTTTGGTTTAATACTGTTATAGCACACTATTAAAAAACACCTTGTTTGTGGAGGATAAAAGAAAGTGAATGAGTGAGAGAGAGAGAGGGTGGGTGGAGAGAGAGAGATAGA
>NC_051402.1:23399419-23401919 GCF_015228065.2 Penaeus monodon | reverse complement strand
CGTCGAATTCTATAGTATAAGCGAAAGAGTGGCTTCAGTAACAATAAACCTAAACAACAGGTACAACTTAAAGATTGTTCAAGTCTATGCTCCAACCTGCAGCCACAGTGATGAAGAAATAGAGAGCTTTAAAGATGTTTATTTAGCCAGCGCGAGGGTAAAAAGCCATTTCACAATAATTATAGGAGATTTTAATGAGAAAATAGGTAAAAAGACAGTTGAAACCATAGTGGGGAATCACGGAATAGGCACTAGGAATGAGAGGGGGGGGGGGGCAAATGCTAGTCGACTTTGCGGAGGCTCGATCACTTTATAATAGGAATACATTTTTCGAAAAGACTAGAATGGAAGTGGATAGGGAAGTCACCATCTGATATCAAAAACAAAATTGACTTCATAATTTCAAATAAGCGTAATATAGTAAAAAATGTGGAAGATATTAATAAAGTAAACGTTGGCAGCAACCACAGAGAATTTAAATTACACCTTAGAGGGGAAAAGAGTAACCTCATACGAAAGCCGCAGCCAAATTTAGCTAACTTGCAGAGCAGAATGACAGAATTTAACCTTAACATCCAAAACAGATATGCACTTCTCAGCCAAGAATATCTCAACATTGTCCAGATCAACAAACAGTTCAATGGCCTACTTGAAGTAGACGGTAAGAACGTCAAGCAAAGCTCCAGCAAGCTCTCGGTAGAAAGTAAACAGTTTATGGAAAAACGTAAGTTCATGAAAGTATCTTCAAACAGGGAGAAAATAGAATTAGCTGAACTAACAAAGACAATAGATAAAAAGCAGAGAGATATACGGAAATTCAATATTCAAATAATGAATGAAACAGTGATCTCAGTTATGAACATGAAAACAGCTAAAAGAAGACTCGGAATAGGGAGAAATAAAATGTATGAAAAAAAAAAAAATCTTAAGAGTATTAGAAGATTTTACAGGGATCTATACAAATCAAATGAGCAGCCACGTATAGAAGCGAATGCAGTAACTAGAGACATACCTAACATTACAACAAAAGAAAAAAAATTAAGGGCATGAAGAGAGGGAAAACACCAGGTGAAGACGAAATTAGTATAGACTTTATAATAGATGCAGGAGAAATTACAACAATGAAACTAGCCAATCTTTATAACAAATGCCTTAGCAACAGAAAAAAAACTCCGAAAATCTGAAAAAATGCAACAGTTATTTTGATACATAAAAAAGGGGATAGAAAGGATCTAAAATACTACCGGCCCACAAACCTCCTTTCAGTAACTTACAAACTGTTCACAAAAGTCTCACCGGCCTAGAGAACAGGCATGCTTCCGCAGTGGATTCTCAACAACAGACCAGATCCACACACTCACCCAAATAAGAGAAAAAATAAACGAATATAGGAAACCCTTGTGTATAGCATTCATCTATTACAAAAAGACATTTGACAAATACCAACAGTACTAGAAGCTATTCGAAGACAGGGAGTAGAGGAGGTATATTGTAAAATATTAAAAGATATATACGATGATGGGACAGCAACCATCAACCTCCACACGAAAACCGATAAAATTCCAATTAAAAAAAGGTGTTAGACAGGGTGACACCATCTCATCAAAACTTTTTACAGTTTACCTTGGGGAAATATTCAAGAAGCTAGAATGGAATGGAAAGGGTATTACAATAAGAGACGAATACCGAAACAATCTAAGATTTGCAAATGATATTATTCTCTTCAGTGAATCTGCAAATGAAATGCAGCAACTAATAAACGATCTGAATAGATAAAGTCTGAAAGTATGACTTAGGATGAGCAAGAAAAAAACTAAGATCATGTTCATCAGTAGAATTCAATTCGAACATATACATGTACAAGGTCGAAGAGCTAGAGTTAGTGGACAAGTAAATATGTCTAGGGCAGATAAATACAGCAAAGATGAAATAAAGTGATGCATCAGTCTAGGCTAGAGTGCTTTCAGCAGACACAGTAGCATACTAGGAGGCTCCTTGACATTATGTTTAAGAAGAGAAGTCTTTAACCAATCCTCCCAGTTATAATCTATGGATCAGAAACATGCACTGCAATCAATTGCTGGAGAGGAAACTAATAAGTACACAGAGAAGGATGGAGAAGTTGATGCTGAGAATTAGCTAAGAGATCGGATGAAGGCGACCTGGATCAGGTGAACAGACAAAGTATAAGATATACTTAGGAACATCAAAAATAAGAAATGGCAATGGGCAAGTCATATATATTGGAGACAGGAAAACAGATGGACAAAGAAACTAACAGATGTATGACAAGATGCCGTGACGAAATAATGAAATTTGGGGGCCAAGATTTGAGATGAAAAATGCAAGATAAAGTTGGTAAAGATTGGGAGAAACCTACTTCCTGCAGTGCAGCGATTTAGGCTGATAATGATGATGATGATGACACATACATATATATGTGAGTGTGTGTGTGGGTATGTGTATACATATATATGAAATATATGTATATTAGTATATG
>NC_051402.1:23388476-23399319 GCF_015228065.2 Penaeus monodon | reverse complement strand
CTTTATTTTTTTAAATTTTCCCAAAAAGTAAATTTTTTAATTTTAATTTTTTTGTTTTTTTTTGGTTTTTTCCCACCCTTTGATCCGGTCCCCTTTTTTCTTTCCCCGTTTCCTTTCTTAGGCAAAAATTTTTTTTCCCCCCGGCCCCACCCAAAATTCTCCCCCCATCCTTCTCGTGTATTTTATTTTCCCTCTCCAAATTGATTGCAGTATGTTTTGACCATAGATTATAACGGGGGGTTTGGGTTTAAAGACTTCTTTTTTAAAAACATATTCAAGGACCCTCCTAGTATGCTACTGTGTCTGCTGAAAGACTCTACCTGGGCTGTGCACACTTATTTCATTTTTGCTGTATTTATCGCCTAGACATATTTATTTGTCCACAAAACTCAGCTCTTGCCCTTGTACATGTATATTTTCAAATTTGAATTTACGATGAACGACTTAGTTTTTTTTTTTGTACCCAAGTCTACTTTCAATTTATCTATTAATCGTTTTTATTTTCTGCTTTTCATTTGCAGATATGAAGAGAAAAATATCTTTCCCCAAATTTTAGATTTTTTGGGTTTTGTTTTTATTGTAATACCCTTTCCATTCCATTCTAGTCTGAATTTTTTTCCCCAAAGGAAACTTAAAAGTTTTGATGAGATGGTGTCACCCTGTTAACACCTTTTTTTGGAATTTTTTATCTTTTTTGTGTGGGGGTTTGAGGGTTGCTGCCCCATCATCGATATATTTTTTAAAATTTTTACAATATACCCCCTTTACCCCCTGTTTTCGAATAGTTTTATGTTGGTATTTGCCCAATGTCTTTTTGTAATAGATGATGCTTACAAAGGGTTTTCCTAATTTGTTTATTTTTTTTTTTTTGGTAGTGTGGGACGGCTGTTGTTGAGAATCCACTGCGAAGCATGCCTGTTCTCTAGGCCGGTGAGACTTTTGTGAACAGTTTGTAAGTTACTGAAAGGGGGTTTTGTGGGCCGGTAGTATTTTAGATCCTTTCTATCCCCTTTTTTATGTATCAAAATAACTGTTGCATTTTTTCAGATTTTCGGAGTTTTTTTTCGTTGCTAAGGCATTGTTATAAAGTTTGGCTTAGTTTCCATTGTTGTAATTTCTCCTGCATCTATTAAAGTCTATACTAATTTCGTCTTCACCTGGTGTTTTCCCTCTCTTCATGCCCTTAATTTTTTTCTTTTGTTGTAATGTTAGGTATGTCTCTAGTTACTGCATTCGCTTCATACGTGGCTGCTCATTTGATTTGTATAGATCCCTGTAAATTTTCTAATACTCTTAAGATTTTTTTTTTTTCATACATTTTATTTCTCCCTATTCCGAGTCTTCTTTTAGCTGTTTTCATGTTCATAACTGAGATCACTGTTTCATTCATTATTTGAATTTGAATTTCCGTATATCTCTCTGCTTTTTATCTATTGTCTTTGTTAGTTCAGCTAATTCTATTTTCTCCCTGTTTGAAGATATTTTCATGAACTTACGTTTTTCCATAAACTGTTTACTTTCTACCGAGAGCTTGCTGGAGCTTTGCTTGACGTTCTTACCGTCTACTTCAAGTAGGCCATTGAACTGTTTTTGTCTGGACAATGTGAGATATTCTTGGCTGAGAAGTGCATATCTGTTTTGGAAATGTTAAGGTTAAATTCTGTCATTCTGCTCTGCAAGTTAGCAAAATTTGGCTGCGGCTTTCGTATGAGGTTACTCTTTTCCCTCTAAGGTGTAATTTAAATTCTCTGTGGTTGCTGCCAACGTTTACTTTATTAATATCTTCCACATTTTTACTATATTACGTTTATTTGAAATTATGAAGTCAATTTTGTTTTTGATATCAGAGGGTGATTTCCCCTACCCAAACTTCCTTCTAGTCTTTTCGAAAAAAGTATTCCTATTATAAAGTGATCGAGCCTCCGCAAGTCGACTAGCATTTGCCCCCCCCCCCCTCTCATTCCTAGTGCCTATTCCGTTTTCCCCACTATGGTTTCAACTGTCTTTTTACCTATTTTCTCTTAAAATCCCCTATAATTATTGAAATGGCTTTACCCTCGCGCTGGGCTAAATAAACTCTTTAAACTTCTATTTCTTCATCAGTGGCTGCAGGTTGGACATAGATTTGAACAATCTTTAAGTTGTACCGTTGTTTGGGTTTATGTTACTGAAGCCACTTTTCGTTATAATAGAATTCGACGATTTTCTTTTCAAAAACGTTTGTGAACAAAGAACCTACCCTAATTCCGTTTGTACCTTGGGTTTCCCTCCCCAAAAAACAGTGTCCATTTGTATCTTCTTTTCTTCGCCGTCTTCTACTTACAGAGTCCTACACATAATTTTAAAGAAAGTAGTTTTTAAGAAAATGTAAAATTTGGGTTCAGTTTCATTGTCCTTATATTATATGTGCAAAAAATCATAACGTGGGAGGCTATCTTTAACAGGGGGTTTTAGCATCTTCTGGCCGAATTTTCCTATCGCCGCCGTATCAAGGGGTAGGGCCGTTGCTCTGTTTGTGCAAAAATGATTTTGATTGAGAGGATACATGAGTTTCCCCCCCCATGCTGGCTTTGGGTGTCTGGTTTTGAGGGAGGGGGGTAGTGTTTTGCCGGGAGCCCCATAAGCCCACAGAGTTGGGGGCCCGTCTAGTGTGGGCTTAGTGCAGCCCCACATGCCCGCCTACGCAGGGGGATACTCCCGTAGAGAGGCTTGATTTTATTTTATGCACTGATTTATTTTTGCGACATAGTTTTTCCCCCGCAAATGCCCTACTAGAAAATTATTTTCGGCACAGGGTACACACAAAGACATATACGCACATGTATAGGCATACATATGTCATAGCACCTACAGTACGAACAACAGCGTACAATTTTTACCGTATTATGACTACGCACCACACACACCACACAAAACACACACAACCCCAAAAAACACACACACACACACAACACACAACCCCCAAAACCCACAACACACCCACAAACATATCCCTCAATGCTTATGCACATGTATGACCTTACGAGTACCCAAAATTGGGTTCATTCACTAATTCGTATAAAAACCCCCTATATGAAAATATATATATATAATATATATATATATATATATATATATATAAAATTTAAAAATATATATATAATATTATTATATAAAAATATATATATATAAAATTATATATATATATAAATATATATTAATATATTTTATATATATAATATTAATTTTTATATATTTTATATTTTATATATATATTTATAACAAATATATATATTATAAAATTTTAATATATATAATATAAAATAATATATATTTTAAAATTATATAAAATATATATAAAATATACTATATATATTTTAAAATATATTTTATATATATAATATTATATATATATATATAAAATATAAAAATAAAATATGCTTTTACAGGTTTGTTACGAAATATGTGAATGAACACTAATGGGTATTCTTTTTTTTTTTTTTTTTTTTAAAGGGGCATACAGTGTGCATAAGCATATGATGGTTATGTGTTGTGGGTGTGTGTGGGGTGTTGGGGTTGTGTGTGTGTGTGGTGTGTGTGTGTGTGTGTGGTGTGTGTGGTGGTGTGGGGTGTGTGTGGTGCGTAGTCAAAAGGGTAGGGTACAAATATGAAAGCATGTGTGTTGTTTACATGTAGGTGCGATAGACAAAAGGTATCCCCTATACGATGTGCGTATATGTCTTTGTGTGTACCCATGTGCACAAAAATGAATTTTATACGTATTTAGGGCATTTGCGGGGTGAACAACTATGTTTTGAAATAAATAAAAATCAGTGCATAAAATATAATAAAGGGGGGGGGGGGGGCCTCTTTTTCAGGGGGAGTATCCCCCGGGCGAAATGTGCAGGAGTGTGTGGTTTGCACATAAGTCCACACAGGCCCGGGGCCCAATCTGCTGGGGGGGCTTATGTGGCACCCCCGGCAAAAACTACAAACCCCCCTTTCCCTCGAAAACCCAAAGACCCCACCTAAGCCAGCAGCGGGGGGAAAATAGTGTTCTCTCAATAAAAAAATCATGTTTGCACAAACAGAGAAAAGGGCCCCCAATCCCCTTGTTTACCCCCCCCCCCCGGCGATCAGGATAGATTGGGGGCCAGAAGATGCAAAAAATTCCCTGTTAAAAAGATACCCTCCCAGGGTTGATAAATCTTTGCACTTTATAATTTTAAGGACAATGAGAAACTGAATCCAATACTATTTTTTACTTAAGGAAATATCTTTCTTTTAAATTGGATTTTTGTAGGACTCTGTAAAATTTAAAAGGGACTTGGCGAAAAACAGAAGATACTAAATGGACACGTTCAAATTGGAGAGGAAAACCCCCAAGGGTAGCAAACGGGGAATTGGGAGTGGGTTTCTTAGTTCCCCAAACTTTTTGGGAAAAGAATATCGTCGAATTTTTATAGTATAAGCGAAAGAGTGGCTTCAGTAAAAATTAAACCTAAAAAACAGGTACAATTTAAAAGAGGTTCAAGTCTATGTCCCCCCTTTGCAGCCACGTGATGAAGAAATAGAAGTTTTTAAAGTTTTTATTTAGCCAGCGCGAGGGAAAAAACCCTTTTCCAAAAATTTAAGGAGTTTTTAATGAAAAAAATAGGTAAAAAGACAGTTGAACCAAAAGGGGGGAATCACGGAAATAGGCACAGGAATGAGGGGGGGGGGGGCAAATGTAGTCGACTTGGGAGGCTCGATCATTTTTAAAAATGGGAAATACATTTGCAAAAGCTAGAAGGAAGTGGATGGGGAATAAACCCCCTGATATCAAAAAAAAAATTGGGATTTCATAATTTAAAATAAGCGTAATATAGAAAAAAATGGGGGAAGATATTAATAAATAAACTTTTGGGCAGCAACCAAGGAATTTAAATTAAAACCTTAGAGGGAAAAGAGTAACCATACGAAAGCCGCACCCCCAAATTTTAGAAATTTGCGAGCAGAAGGGACAAAATTTAACCTTAACTTTCCCAAAAACAGATAGAAATTCTCAGCCAAGAATATATAAACATTGTCCAGATAACAAACGGGTTCAATGGCCTATTTGAAGTAGACGGGTAAAAACCGTCAAGAAAAGTTTCCAGAAAGCTCTCTGAGAAAGTAAAAAAATTTTTTATGGAAAAACGTAAGTTCTGAAGTATCTTCAAACAGGGAGAAAATAGAATTGGGAAAAACTAAAAAAAGAAAACGATAAAAAGCAGGGAGATATACAAAATTTCAAATTTCAAAAAAATTAAATGAAACAGTGATTCAGTTATGAAATAAAAAACGGTTTAAAAGAAGATGGGAAAATAGGGAGAAATAAAATGTTTTAAAAAAAAAAAAATTTTAAAGAGTATTAAAAGATTTACGGGGATCTATAAAAAATCAAATAAAGAGCCACGTATAGGGAACGAATGCAGAAAATTAAAAAATACCAACTTACAACAAAAAAAAAAAAATTTTAAGGGGATAAAGAGAGGGAAAACCCCAGGTGGGGAGGGAAATTAGTATAGACTTTAAATGAGCAGGAAAAAATTACAACAATGAAAATACCCAATTTTTATAACAAATCCCTTTAGCAACAAAAAAAAAAACTCCGAAAATCTAAAAAAAATGAAACAGTTTTTTTTGGAAAAAAAAAAAGGGGGAATGGGGAAAGGATCAAAAATTATTACCGGCCCAAAACCCCCTTTCAGTAACTTAAAAAACTGTTCACAAAATTTTCTCCCCGGGCCCTGGGAAACGGGCATGCTTCCGCAGGGGATTCTCAAAAAACAGCCCGATCCACCCCACTACCCAAATAAGGGGAAAAAATAAACAAAATTGGGAAAAACCCTTGGTGTTAAGCATTCATCAAATTAAAAAAAGACTTTTGGGAAAATCCCAAACCCAGAAATAGAAGCTATTGGGAAGACAGGGGGGTAGAGGGGGGTATTTGTAAAAATTAAAAGATTTTATACGATGATGGGACAGAAAACCATCAACCCCCAGGGAAAACCCGAAAAAAAAAATTCCCCAATTTAAAAAAAAGGGTGTTAGACAGGGGGGACACCATCTCATAAAAATTTTTTACATTTTTACCGGGGGGAAATATTCAAAAAATTTAAAAATGGAAGGGAAAAGGGTTTTAAAAAAATAAGAGACGAATACCAAAACCCAATCAAAGATTTGCAAATGATATTTTTTCTCTTCATTTAAATCTGCAAATGAAATGCAGCAACAATAAACGTTTTAAAATAGATAAAGTTGAAAGTATGAACTTAGGATGAGCAAGAAAAAAAACTAAGTCATTTTTCTCAGAGAATTCAATTCGAACTATACATGTACAAGGTCGAAGAGCTAGAGTTAGTGGACAAAATAAATATGTCTAGGGCGATAAATACAGCAAAGAGGAAAAAAAAAGTGATGCACAGCTGGTAGAGTGCTTTCCGCAGACACAGTAGCATATAGGAGGCCCCTTGGGCCTTTTGTTTTAAAAAGAGAAATTTTAACCAAATCCTTAAAATTAAAAATTTTATGGGGTCGAAAAATGACTGCAATTTAATTTTGGAGAGGAAAAATAATAAGTACACAGAGAAGGATGGAAAAAGTTGTGCTTTAGAATTAGCTAAGAGATCGGGAAGGCGGGGCCCGGATCAGGGAACAGGGCAAAGATAAGATAAATTAGGGAAAACAAAAAAAAGAAATGGGGAAGGGCCCAAATCCTAATAAATTTGGGGGACAGGGAAAAAAGATGGGAAAAAAAAACTAACAGATGTATGACAAGATGCCGTGACGAAAAAAGAAAAATTTTGGGGGCCCAAAATTTGAGATGAAAAATGCAAAAAAGTGGTAAAAATTTGGGAGGGAAAACCCATTCCGCAGTTTCAAAAGGGTTTAGGTGATAATGATGATGTGATGACAATACAAAATAGTGAGTGGTGTGTGGGTATGTGTATAATATATATACAAATAATGTAATATACATTGTGTATTTATGTATTTTTTTAAAAAAATATGGTATATATACAAAACACATTTGGGGGGGTACTTTATGCTCAAGGTTTTATATGAAGTATAGTGTGGGAGATTTGTAGTGTTAAGTCCTTGCCCTTTTTCCTTCCCTTTCTTTCAGTGCCATCACTGGCTAGACTAGTGCAAAAAAGGGAGCAGCTCTGCATAAGCCTGCCCTGCCAGCTCACAGCCTCTCCATCATCAAGACTTCTGCAGTACCTCCTCATGGCCACCCACGGAAACTGGGCACCATGCGGTCCCAGGCTAAACTATGGGGGATCTGAGAAAAAAGGGAGGAGGCCCCCCCGAAGTATGGAGCCATAGCCCCCAGCATTTGGGGCACACCCCCCGGGCCCCTACCAACTCCTGCCTTTTAGGGCACCCCCCCGGGGAATTTGGGCCCGGGTTTGGGGTAGGTGGGCCTTACCAGCCCTGCTTCCCCCAGCTAACTCACTGGCAATGACAGAAATAAATGGATGTGGGGAAGTGGCACCGTCCCTACAACCCAGCAAGTGAGGCAGGCTGTGGGTCCCGTTGGGAGGGTGGGGGGATGATGGGGTACAGGATGGGAATGAGATTGATTGATTATTTAAAATTATCTGCCACGTCAAAAGTAAAAGGGCATTAGCGGCGAATACCTTTTTAACTAGAAAAAATTAAAAAGTTTTTTAAAAATTTAAAAAAAATCAAGAAATATCTTACAAAAAACAAAAAATAGATTAAAAAAACAAAGCATAATATGGGTTTCTCTAAGTGATTTAAAAATTTTTGCATAAACATTATGCCCTAATTAAATTTTTTTTGAAAATATTATTCTTCCCTTTAAAGGGAAAATTTAAAAGACCCTTATGTCACAATCTTCCCCCAATTTCATTTTTTAGGTATGGGGGGGAGACAAAAACATACGTCTTTGGTTTTGGAATGGTTTTCACATCCCTTTCCCCTACATGTGCGGGTCGTTAATGGCTCTTGGCATCCTTCACAAAGTGCTTCATTTTTTTGCCATCATTGGCCCAGGGGTCCGTTTGTGTGCCTGATTTTAGTCTTTTTAATACAACTTTTACTTTTCGGTTGGGGTGGATGTAGTCGCCCAAATGCCAAGGTATCTCAAAAAGTCCCCCAGTTTTTTTGGAGGGGATGCTTCCATTTTTCCCTCCATTTATAAAGAAGACAAATTCTGATGTGGGTTTCCCGGGGGGGGTGTGGGAGAGGGAAAAAAAGAAACACAAGGGTGAGCGGCCCGCGGGCCTTTGGGCCCTTTGATCAGCTTTGTCATTCCCACTGATACCCCAAAATGCGCTGGCACCCCAAAATAGGTTATCTTTTTAAGTGTTGACATCAGTGCAAGGGCCCAAACTTTTAACCTCCCTCACTACGGAGTGAGGGGTTTAAGCTTGATTGCTTGCAAGGGGACAACGGGAGCACAATATATCCAACAGAATGGTTTGTAAGATCTCTAGTCATCTTAACTGCTGTAAGGAGGCAGTTTTAAATCTGCATGAAAATCGAGGCTGCCCGAGAAAGGGCTGCCAGAGCATTTTTTTTTGTCACTGCTGCAAAACTACGCCCTTTTCAGATTTGAAAAATCTGTATAAATTGCATCGAAACCCCCGGGATTTAGAAATTTTTCGAAAAAAATTTTTTCTCGGACTTTTGTTCGGGCTCTCCCCTTTCCCCCCAAATTCCCCACTAAATCCCGCTCGAATTTATTAGCCAAGGGGGGAAAATTTGGGGAAATTTCCCAAAAGCCAGAAAACCTAGAGAGATTTAAATTAAAAATCTTTCCCCAAGATTCCTCATTCTCCTTTTAAAAGGATCGGCTTTTCCTCAAGGGGGGTTTAAAACCCAAACTGGATGTAGGACCTGGAAACCTTTGTTTGTCTTGTGTGTTTAAAAAAAGGTTTATGTATTCTCGGGGTAATGAAAAGGGGTTCTTCACTTTAAACATACAGGGACTCCACAGATGAAGACCTGAAAAGCCCCAGTACAGATTCTGAGAAACTTTATTTTTAAAATGAGTCCCAAAACCCGGGGAAAAGTGGGTTGCAGATGAAAAAAGGGTTCGCATCCAAATCAAACTTACTACGGAAAAAGCGGCCCCGGGTTTAAAAACGCAGAAGGGTTGTGCGGGTCTTTTCCCCCCAAGAAGATGTGAAAAAAAACCCGCAAAATACTAAGTGCTTTTTTAGCCTTTACTTTTAACTGTTTGATGTGAGGCACCCATGTAAGCCTTGAGTCAAAAATTAGACCCAAGTACTTCACCTCTTGACAAATTGCAGTGGGTTTGCTCCTAAATAGAGGGAAGGATGGAATTTTCCTCGTTTGTGGAAATGATAGCCATGGTCTTGCTTGGGGAAAATTTGAACCCATGATATGTTGCCAATGTACAACCTGATTTATTGCAGCCTGCATGTGTCCTTGCACATCCTGTAAGCTTCCTCCTGAGCAGTACAGTGTAAAGTCATCCACATACAGATTACATGAGACAGCACTTGGAACAACCTTTACAATGTCATTTATAGCAATGGCAAACAGGGTCACACTTAAGACACTCCCTTGTGGGACCCCTTCCAGCTGATCTTCCAGGTTAGAGAAATGTTTCCACCCGAACTCTAAATTTCCTATTAGCAAGGAAGTTTTGTATGAAGGTAGGTAATGCTCCTCTTAAACCAATGTCATACAACTTCTTGAGTATGCCATGCTTCCAAGTAGTAAAGACTGCTAACATGTGACGTCGCTGTGCGAAGGAATTCTGTATAGCAGTTTCCATCCTCACAAGTGCATCTGTGGTCGATCTCAATCTTCTAAACCCATATTGATATGGGTCAGCACGTTTCCTTTTTCTAGCAGCCATGTAAAACCTGAAGTTTACCATTTTCTCCATCAGCTTGCAGATGCAGCTGGTGAGGGAAATTGGTCTGTAATTTCCTGGTGTGGAAGCATCTTGCCAGGTTTAGGAACAGGAATGATTATAGACCCCTTTCCATGTGGATGGCACTGTACCCTCCCTATAGATCCTATTGAATAGGTCCAACAAGGAACTTCTGGGAGCTCTCTGGTAAGTGAGATATCATTTGTATGGAATATCGTCACTTCCTGGGGCAGTCTTACGGCAGAGCTGCAAAACAGAGTCCATCTCCTTGCGCAAAAATGGCAAGTGTATGGAAGTTCTGCTGCAGTCCTACTGAAGAACGACACTGGGTGTGTTCCTGTTCAGCACGAAGAGTGGAGAATCGGCAGTGTAAGATGCTCCAGAGGAGATCTCTGCCATGGATTTAGTTAGCTCATTAGCAATATCTTTTTTGTCTGTGATGATTATGCCATCTATCTTCAGAGCAGGTGTGATAGGATGTGCTCTTTCCAGCAATCTTACGCACCTTGTCCCACACCCATGCTAAGGGGGTCCCAGAGTTAATCGAGGAGACATACTGTCTCCACGACGTCCGTCTAGCCTCCTTAGCACGCCTGGCCTTGGCTCGGGGCTTTTTGTAACTGATCAAGGTTACAATGCTGGGGCGTTGTTTCAACTGCCTTAATGCAGCTTTCCTTGCTCTGACAGCTTGTTGGCATTCATCAGACCACCATGGTACTGGAGGTCGACGGTATGTCCGCTACTTTTGGGAATGGATGCTTCTGCTGCAAGGTGAATTCGTGATGTGAAGTGATTAACAGCATCTTGAACACACTGGAATCATTACAGATCCTGCAATACTGCAGTGATCTAAAAGATCCAGTCTGCATGTCAAGTCGCCATCTCTCAGTCATGACTGGAATACTCCCAAAAGATTCCATAGTTCCGCATGTCAAGTGACAGTCTAATTGGAATCCCTTGAAC
>NC_051402.1:23376414-23383914 GCF_015228065.2 Penaeus monodon | reverse complement strand
TTAATATATATTATATATATATAATATATATATTATATATATTATACATATATAATATAGAAAATTTATATATATATATTATAATATATAAAATTTTATATATAATATATATATATATATATTATATGAATAATAAAAAAAAATTTTATATATTTTATATATATATATATAATATATATATTATATATATTTTAATATATATATATATAATATATGCACACACAACACACACCCCACAAAACAACACACACCAATATAATATAATATATATAATAATTTTATATATATATATTTTAATTATATTTTTATATAATTTATATATTTATTATATATTAATTTTATATATATATTTTAAAATATATATATTTTAAAATTATATATTATTATATAATATATTTACTATTATATATATATATATATATATAAATATATATATATGTATAATATACAATACAAACACACCCCCCCCAAACACACCACACACCCCACACACACACACACACACAAAATAAAATAATATTATATATAAAATATAAAAAATTATATAAAATTATATTTTATATTTATATATATATATATTATAAAAATATATATATAAAGTGTGTGGTAAGCCCTCTTTAACCCATAGGAAATATAAAAAATATATGTTAATATGTTATATATATAGGGATATAAATGTTATATATTATATTTTAAAAATATATTTTATATATATTTTATAATATATAAATATTTTAAATATTTTATATTGTGTGTGTGTGTGTGTGTGTTTGGGGGGTGTGTGTGTTTTGTGGGTGTGTGGGGTGTTTTTGGGTATGTGTGTGATTTATATATAAAATATATTTTATATATATAAAATTTTATATTTAATATATATATATATATATATATGTGTGTGTGTGTGTGTGTGTGTGTTTTGTGGGGATGTTTGTGGGTGTGTGTGTGTGTGGTGTGTGTGTGTGGGGGTGGGTGCGTGGGGTGTGTGGGTGTGTGTGTGTGTGTGTGGGTGTGTGTGGGGTGTGTGTGTGGGTTTTTGTGGGTTTTGGGTGTGTGTGTGTGGGGGGTTTTTTTTATGTAATATATATATATATATATATAGATATATATATATAATATATATAAAATATATTTTAAAATTTTATTAGGGATATAAAATATATATATAATATATAAATTATATAAAATATTTTATATATTTATTATTATATATATATTTATATGTATGTATGTATATATGAAAACCATAAAATTATTATAAAATTGATATTATATATTATTTTATATATTATATATTTTTTAAAATTATTAAAAAATAATATTATAAAATTATATATCATTTTTAAATATATATAATTTTAAATAAATATATATATATATGATAATATATTTCTATTTTATAACCCCTTAAAATTATATTTTTATATCTCTATATATATATTTTATATTATTATATATTTTTTAAATATATTATTTTATATATTTTAATATATTGTGTTGTTTTAAAGTGTTTTTCGTAATTTTATATATAAAATATTATCCTATTTTTAAAATATATATATATTAAAATAAAATTATAATATTATTTTTAATAAAAGATATATATATATATATATATAAAAAGGTAATTATAATATATATACTTTATATATTATTTTAATAAAATTAATTATATGGGATATATATATATATATATATTTTAAAATAAAATTATATATATATTATTTATATATATTTTTATTGCATTATACTTATATTTATATATATATTATATATTTATATTATATTTTTTATTTATTTATTTATTTAATATATATACCCCAAAACCCCTATACACCACCCCACACACCACACACACCCCACACACACACAAACACTGACCCCACACACACACACACACACACATAATATTATTATAAAAATTTTATATAATATAATATATTTTATATATATATATAATAATTATAAAAATTTTAACATAAATATATATATATACATAAATATATAATATTATATATTATTTTATAAATATTATATATATATATTTTTTTTTTAAATATGATAGAAGATAGATAGTTTAAGGTATGAATAAGAATGAATTTTCTTCACAATAAAAGAGATGTATTTGACGGGTTTTTCGACTCCCTCTTCGTCAGAAATACATGTATCCTTGTATTGTGAAGTTTTCATTCTCTTTCATACCTTAGGGTACATTTGTAAATATAAAATACGGTTCAAAATTTTTAATATATTATAAAAATTTTATATATATTATTATATAAAATTAAAAAAAAAATATATAATAATATAATAATATATAATATATATATATACATAAAATATAATATATATTTATAATATATATATTATATATTTTTTTATACATATATATATATATTAATATTTATACATAAATAAAATATTATATAAATATATATATATATAATTATATATATAATAATATTATATAATTAAAAATATATATAATTACATATTTTTATAATTATATATATATATATATTAATATTTTAAAATATATATATATATACTTTTAATTATATATATATATATATATTTATATTTAAATATAATATATACATATATATTTTTATTTTTTTTTTTTATATATTGAAAATTTATAATAATATAAAAAAAATTTTTTATATTTTATAATATTATATTATTTATATTATATATTTTAAAATTATATATATTAAAATATATATATATATATATATATTATAAATTTTATATATATATTTTTATAAAAAATTAAAATTTTAAAAGGTGTGTGATATAGATCCTTAATCCATAGGGCAAATTACATATATATGTGTACATATAATATATATATAATAATATATATATAATAATAAATTTTTAAAATTTATATAATATATATATATATATATTCAAATATATATATACATATTTTATATATAAAATTTTATATATATAAAATATATATATAATATAAAAATAAAAATATATATATATATATATTATATATTTTAAATATGTATTTTATTTATATATTTTTATATTATTAAATATATATATAAATTATATTATAAAATTTTAATTTATTATAAAATAAAATATTTTTGTTTTGTGTTGTGGTGTGTGTGTGTGTGTGTGTGTGGGTGTGTGGGTTTTTGGGGGTGGTGTATTATGTTATGAAATATATAAAATATTTAATTTTATATATATATATAATATATAGATAAAAGATGGGAATATATATATATATATATATATCTATATATAAAATATTTATAAAAAGTACATGTATATAATATTAAAATTATAAAATTTTAATATTATATATATATATAATAATATATATATTATATATAAATATTATACATAGATAGGGGCCCCCGGTGGCCAAAAGGGTTTTTAGACCCGTCGGATTTAAAGGACTGTCACGACGGCAATCTAAATTCGAAGGGTTCGAGTCACCGACCCCCCGCGTTTTTTTTTTTTCCCCTTAGGCAAGGAACTTCACCCCCCGAGGGCCCCCCCAGCCACTGGGGGCCAAAGACAGCTCATGTCAGTCCCGGGGTAAATAGGAGGTGACTCGAAAAAAAAAAAAACCCCGGGGGGAAGGGAAATGGCAAACCACCGTTCTAAATTGCTAAAAAAAAAATCAGGGAAACCCCCATGATCGTAAAGGGCCGCGGGTTGGCCCGGGAAGGGGTTAGACGTGGGGGGACCCCAAGACTTTTAAACGACGGCAATCTGAATTGGGGGGTTCAGTCACCGACCGGGGGCGTTTTTTTCCCTTGGGAAAGGGAACCCCAAACCTTTTGGATTGCCAACCTACCCAAAGGGGTGGCCAAAGCCACCCCAAAAAGGAAAGTGTGGTCCCAAACCCGGATAAATAGAAGAATAATTACCTAAAAAGGTACCCCCGGGCCACTCCCCCGGGGAAAGGAACTGGGGGAACCCCTACCACGTTTTCCACTCCCAAGAGCTCACAACATAAAAACCCACAATTAAGTATCATCTGGGGAACCACGGGGCCAAACATAAACCCCACCTTTTAAAAGAAGAATCCATAGATATATATATAGATATTAGAATTATAGGTTTTTGGGGTGTTTGTGTGTGTGTGTGTGTTTATATAATATTATATATAATTTTTAAATATATATATAATATATATAAAATAATATATTTTTTAAGATATATAAAAATCATATTTTATTTTTAATAATACAAACATAAAAAATATATATATAATATATATATATAAAAAATTTTAATAAAATATAGAGTTATATTTATTTATATAAATAAAAATAATATATATATAATATATATAGATAGAATATATATATATATAAAAATAATTATAGATATATATATATATATATATATATATTATATAAAAAAATATATTTTATATAAAATTTAAAATAAAATATATATATTATAAAATTATATATAAAATACAAAATAATTATAATATATAAAAAAATTTTTAATATATAAAAATATAAATTATAAAATTCTATAATATATAATATATATTATATGGTTTTTATAAATATATATGTATATATATAAAATATTATAAAAATTTAAAATATAGAATATAATTTTTTAATATATTAATGATATATTTTTGGGTATATATAAAAATTTATATTATATATAGATAAATAAAATAATATATATAATAATTAATATAAAATTTATGGGTATATATATATATTAAAATTTTTAAATAAAAAAAAATAAAATATATTATATATATTTTATTTTTATATATATATATTATATATTTTAAAATTTTACATATAATTTTGTTTTGGGGTTGTGTGGTTTTTGTATGTAATTTTTTTGTATATATATATTTTAAAATTAATATATTTAATTTTATAAAATATAATATTTTATAGCTATAATATAATATTATATATATAATATTGTAAAAATATAATAAAATATAAATATTTTAATATATAATTTTTAATATGTTATATATATATATATATAAAATATATATATATTTTAAATTATATATATATATATAAAAAACTAATATCTTTTATATATATATAATGTATGTATATATATTATATAATTATATTATATATATAAATAAAAATTATATAATCTTTTTAAATATAATTTATAAAATATATAATATATATAAAATATAATATAAAATAATAAATTTTGGGGTGGTGTGTATATATAAAAATTTTAAAATAATATAAAATATATATTTTATAAAAGATAATTTCTATATATATATCATATATAATAAATTATAATAATTTTAATATATATTTTATATTTTAATAATATATAATATTATATTTTATTTATTTTAATATAATATATAATTTATATATATATATACCTTTATTATTTTAAAAATATATATATATCCCTAGGGTTTATAACCCATTTTCCTATATATATTATTTTAAAATTTAAATATATTTTATAATAATTATATATTATTATCATAAAATATTTTTTCTTGGTGTGTTTGTGTGAAATTATATATATATTTATATTTTTATATATAAAATATATAATCATTTAAATTTTATATAATATATTTTAAATATATATATATATAATATATGTATTGTATATCCATATATAACATTTCCCTTACTATAATATATTATATTAATTATTATATATATAATATAAATTATATATATTTTAAAATATAATAGGTGGTGTGTGGGGTTTTGTGTGTGTGTGTGTGTGGGGTATAAAACAAAAACAAACACAAAACACACACACACACACACACCACTCAAAACCCCACACACACACACACAACCCACACACACAACCCACAAAAACCCCACACCCCATTAAATATATATTATAATTATTTTATATATATTTTATATATATATAAAAATATATATATTAATATTATATATATTTTCCCTTTTATATATATATATATAATATATATATATATATATTATATATATTTTATATTTTTAAAATATATATTTAAAAATTATAAAATTAAAAGTGAATAATTGGGTTTTCTTAGTTTTTGGGCCCTTGGTTTTATTCTCGGATTAGATTGAAACAAAAATTTTTACCCGGGTTAATTTTAATTAAAATTTAAAAAATTTTCCCCTTTTTTCACACAAACAATTTTTTTCCCCTTTTACTTTTTTTTCATTTTTCTAGGTTTTATGGGAGTTTTCTTTTTAAATTTCCAAATGTCACTTCCCCGCTTTCGTCGCCCTTTTCCCCCGGGCCCCTCAAACCAGGACAGGATTGAAACGGGAAAAAAGGGAAGGGGCCTTTTCCGGGCCCGGCCCCTTTTGCAAAAGTAGATCCCTATAGGGAGATAAATCCCAGAAAATAAAAAACCCTTTATGTCCCCAGGCAAATTTAAAAGAACATTAAATTTTCTTTTCTATTTTATAAATCCAAAATAAAATCAACCTCTCTGTCAATCAGACGAACAAAAAAATTTAACCTTTACCTTTTATGGATGCCCCAAAGGGGCAAAAAAACGAGACAAAGAGGGGCCCCCGTCACGAACTTTTTTCCTCGCCCCCTGAACGGGGAAAAACCAACGGGAACGCCCACAACCACCCACTACCCAAATTATATGTCGTCGCTATTATTTTCCATTAGCGATCTTTTGGATACGCTACCCGGAAATGTCATTCCTCCCCCACACACACACACACAACACACTCACCACACACATCCCAAAACACACACACACACAACACACACCACACACACACAAAACACCCACCCCCACACACACCCCACACACACCCCTTTATATATATATATATAATATATTATATATTTTATATTATATATATATTATAATATAAAAATATGTATATATTAAAATTTTTTTTTTATAAAAAATATAAAATATAAATTATATATAAAATTTTATATATATATATTAATATATATAAAAATTAAAATATTAGGCCCCCCCCGGGGTGGCCAAGGGTTAGAGCATCGGACTAAAGGGACGTCACGAGGGCCCAATCTGAGTTCGGGGGTTCGATTTCCACCGGCCCGGCGCGTTTTTCCCCTTGGGCAAGGGAACAAAAATATAAAAATATATATAATAATAAAAAAAAATAATTAAAAAAAAAAAAAAAACAAAAAAAAAATTTTAAATAAATAAAAAAAAGATAAAAATATATATAAATTAATTAATATATATAACAAAATAATAATATATATTATATATAATATTTATATATATATATTATATTAATATATTTTAAAATATTTTTATATATTATATTAAAAATATATAATATATATATTATATATATATATATATAAAAATATATATTATATATAATAAATAATTTTAATTATATTTTTTAAAATTATATATTATATAATATATAATTTATATTATAATAAATATATATATATATATAATATATATAATATTATTATATATATATATTATATATATTATATAATTATTATAATATATATATAAAAAATATATATTATATA
>NC_051402.1:23368914-23371414 GCF_015228065.2 Penaeus monodon | reverse complement strand
TGAATTTCATCATGCAGGTTTCCACGTGGAGAGTTCGGGAAGATTGGAAATGAAAATGAGATATATATATATTTTGATGGCAATTCAGATGATGGGGAGACTTCACTTTTTGATTTTTGATTTTCCCTCCACTCTTACTTTTATTGGCGATTTGATCGAAATCTGATAATCTTTGTATAAAATTATCTCCTTAAGTAACATTGAAAATGAAGACTTAAAAATAGAGATTGTACAACAAGGCGACATGCATTCACTATCAAACCCAACAATACAGATTGTCAAACCTGCTTTTACATTATAATCACTACCCAAAGTAATATAAATCACCGTCATCACCATACGCTGTTCGCTATCATTTCGTCCACTACCCTGACCATAGACCAATGAATAATTCATTTTCAGCATTTTGTATTAGACCTGTTATCCACAGATTCATATATTTTTGCTTCGTACTCATTTCCCTAAAAGACATTAGTCCTCTTTTTGAAATACTATTTAGATCAATGGTGTCAGACTCAAACCTCTCGCGGGCCACTTTTCATTTCAGCTGCCATCTTCAGGGCCGACAAAGGATTAAAACTTGCAGTACTTACGCATATGCAGAGTCATTTATTAGCTTTTACATGATGACACTAATGATAACAAAAGTTTTGACATTATTTTCCATCATAGTGATTACAATTTCCCAGGCTAATAATAATTTTTTTCTCATCTCGTGGGCCAATTATGACCACCCAGAGCCACTTTTGGCCTACGAGCTATGGGTTTAACATTGCTGAATTTGTTTCAACATAAGTAACTTCAAATGTAAGGATTTTTAAACATTAATCTATATTATACATATAGAAATGTATATATAAAAGTTAACATATGTATATTATATATAATATATTATATATATATATACACACACATACATATATACATACAATACACCAATCATATTATATATATATAATATATATATATATATATATATAACATATATATACTATATATGATATATATAATATATATATATATATATATATATATATATCTATATATATATATATATATATATATATATATATATATATATATATATATATATATATATATATATATATATAAATTTTATTCCCGGATTCATCATTGACAAGATCTGACAACTTTTTTTTCTTATATTCATATGCAAGTTATTAAATTAGTTTATCTTCAATGATTAACCTGTATACATGATAGTTTATCTAAATATCACTTCCGTTTATCCATAGTTAAGACTCTCATTCAAATTGTTTAGGACTAAGTTTTTGTTCATGGTTCTTAGACACAGGGGAGTAACAATTGTAATTTATTAATGTAATTGGTTATTTCTCTAACATGAAAAATATGAATAATTTTCTCTTTTTTCTCACGTTTCTTTGCCGGTTGCTTGCCTTCTGTGATTTAAGTTCGTTACTCACGTATATATATATATATATATATATATATATATAATATATATATATATATATATATATATATATATATATATATATATATATATATATATATATATATAGGCAAGGAGGATGAGTGATGACTGCGATGCAGCTACAGGTCGCCGGTCAGCAGTATTTTTCCAAATTTTAGTCCGCTGCTCTGGTTACTTCGTGTTCTCTTCGTGAGTCGTGAGTGAGTGAACAGGAATGCCTGTGACTCCTGCCCACCTGCCCGATTGTCACGCGCACGCGCACAAATACCCAAGAGTTGCCATATGTCGCTTGGGTTTCCATGGCAACAGGTGGTTGTCAGGTGTTCCTATTTTTTCCAGTTTGGTTTTCCTTAAAATAGGTTTATATAATGAACACCTGGACAATATATATATATATATATATATATATATATATATATATATATATATATATATATATATATATATATATATATAATGTATGTATGTATCTATCTATCTATCTATCTATCTATCTATCTATCTATATATATATATATATGTATATATGATTATATATATCATCAATAACGGTATGTTCATGTTTGAGCAGCCGCGGACCTCTCCACCATCCTCCGCCAATCAACTCGATCTTGCGCTTTTCTTTCCACTTGTACCATCGACAGCCCACAAATATCTTTGATGTTGTCGCTCAGTCTTGTCTTTGGTTTGCCTCTTCCTCTGTTTCCTATCACCATCCCTGTCCGCAAGTCTTTCTCAATACTTTTATTGTTCATTTAATACGTAGCATTCGTCTGTAACACCACATTTCAAAACTATTGATCTTTTTCTTGTCTATCTTCTTCAGCACCCAACACTCAGAACCATATGATGCAATTGGGAAAGCTAATGTCCGTAAGGTAATGCTTCGGTCTTTACAGATGTTATTGAGAGCAACTGTGGCGTTTTTGGCAATGGCAATTCTTCTTTTTATCTCCGGTGAATCATCATATGTATTAGTTAAAACAGCTCCAAGATAAGTGAGCTCTTTGAATGTACATTGTCATTCCCAAACCAAAACCCATT
>NC_051402.1:23365836-23368814 GCF_015228065.2 Penaeus monodon | reverse complement strand
TAATATATATATTATATATATTAAAATTTTTATATAATATAAAAATATATATATTTATATTATATATATTATTATATATAATATAATTTATATAATTATTATATATATATATAAATATATAAAATATATATAAAATATATATATATATATAATTATATTTATATTATTATATATATATATATTTTAATGTAACACACCACATATACACACATATGTTGTGGTGGGTGTGTGTGTGTGTGGTGTGTGGGTGGTATTATAAAATTGTAATTAATATAATTATATAGTATATTAATTATATTTTAATTAATTATATATATTATATTATATATATAATTACATATACTATAATATTTTATATATAAAATATATATATATTATATATTAATATAATATATATACATATATACTACAATTTAAAAATTATATTAAATATATAAAATATATATATATAAAATATAATATTATATATATATATATATGTATGTATACAAAAACACTCTTCCGTGTTGATGCAATGGAAGAAAAACTCACAATACAAAAACTGCAGAGGAGACTCCCCGCCGTGTTCCTGGATTTCCTGATGTAGCTGAACTCTCTCTCTTTCCATCAGTTTGAAAGTGGAATGGGAGGTTGTAAAACAAGCTCCCCCTTTTTGGACACCTAGTCCATCGCCGCTGACCCCTTCTCCTTTCCATAACAGGAAGCCTATGCACTGGGATTATATAACTTTTCTCATACCACCCCTCCCTGTTAAGAGAGGTGTTGCCACCTCGCTGTTCCTTTGCGCCCCCCGCATCTTGACCCCCAGTAAACCGGTGGGGGAAAACGTCTTCTTACCGCTCGTTTTTCCAAACTGGGGTACCCGGTCATGTTCTTGAGGCCGGTTACCGGGCCCGCCCTACATGGAAAGCCATTTGGCAGGTATGGTGTGGTTTAGAGAATTATGGCCAAATCAGGGTAACTCAGGCTGGAGGCTACACCCCTAGAATTCTTTGGGAAATCCCCCCCTTTTTCCCCTTTTTAGTTCCTCCTCTCTGGGCAAGTTCCCCTTTCCCACTCTAAAAGAACCTCTGTGGAGTCCGTTTTGTGGCCTTTGGGGGCCCCTCTTTCCCCTTCGGGCCGTGGTATCAACCTGTGGTGCCGTTCTTTCAATAGGACTCGAAGTCCTTTGGGCAACACTTTGAGGAGCCTCAAGCCCGCTGGTATGAGCTTCAGCATCCTCCGATCACCGACCCAAATGAAACCTCTCTTTAAGCCTATCAAGCCTATGACTTTTTGATAGAGCCTGCTCATCAGTTTTCCTCGCTAGTTCATCTATTCTAGCGAGCAAGTTGCTCTCGTTTTGGACCATCAAGGCTGCCATTCTCTGATAAAATTCTTCGATCTCACCCTCCATTGCAGCAACTGACTCACGAACTAATCTGTCAGAACCCTGTACTATCAGGGGGAGACTGTCAGTAGATTGACTCCCAGTAGTGGGTCGGATAGTCGAGTCAACGCCTTTCTGTGGCTTTCCTTTCGTAGGCATGTTAAAGCCACAGCCGTAAATCGCTGCTTAAGTAATGTGGCACCCACGAATTAACTTTTCAGAGTCTTAGCTTCAACCGATTCCAAATCACCAGCTCAATCCACAAAAATCACTAACACAACACTAATGAGATGCAGTACTTAATAGCACTATCCACAATCCGAGTCACACGAACACTAAAGTTCTCTGCACTGTAACTATTGAAGCAGCTTTGTTCACTATTTTACTTGTAATACAAATCTTTTAAGTTCTCACTTAGATGGTCCATGTTTACAGTCTTACAAAACATCTGAACCTTCACAATACCAATGCAGCAAACAGTTTACATTTAAAGTTCATACACACAAATACAGAATGTACAACTTGCCGTACAGTTTCCACAATCAATAATCAAGTAAGAATAATTGAAGGCAAAGAGGGAAGCACAGAGGGTAAGGGCGAGGGCGAGGGCAAAGACAAAGGCAAAGGTAAAGGCAAAGAGGAAAGCACAGAGGGCGAGGGCAAAGGCAAAGGCAAAGGCAAAGAGGGAAGCACAGAGGGCGAGGGCAAAGGCAAAAGCAAAGACAGAGGAAGGACTAAGAGTGAGTAATAGGATAAGGCAGATAATCCAAGCACAGATACAGTGCTAACACGGTTACAAGCAATCAAACTTCACTTCAACAATAAGCGATCTTGTGGTACACGATCATGTTCAAGCTGAATACATGTTACTATTATGGAGTAAGGAAATTTTTACAACAGATTGTGGAGGAGTAGAAAAAAAAGTGTCCCTATTCCTGTCAGAGCCACAGTTGCAAAGTCTAGCTGCGAGCTTCAGGCACATGCCCTGCTCAAACTTTCCAGTCCTATACACATTTAACACAATAAACATGTGGCTCTCTCATGCTACAACTGCTAGCTAGCCTAACAAGAAAAACTGGTTTGCTGGAGAGGTCAAGAACGCGAGCAAGAAAGCTCATACACAACCAAATCCCACACGCTGCCACCAGATTTTATTGGGCGCCCTGTAAGGCTTTCTGTCGAGGGGAAGCCCGATATATTATCCACCCAAGCGGCGGATGGCGGCTTAGGGCCGAAAGAAGGAGGGAGGGGCCCGTTCACTTCCCCTGTGTGGAGACACTGTTCCATGTCCCCAGGTACACATCCCTTATGAAAATGGGTCTGGTTATGCTGCTCTTGACTTATGAGAAAAAAAAGTAAAATAAAAGCAAAGCACCACAGGTAAAGTAAAAATATAAATACGATAAAAAAAGGGATAAAGCTCGTTCTGAGGGAACGGATACATAAAAATTACTCAAGTTGGGGTATCTCTGGCTGGTGCTGGCCAATATAAAACTTTGTAAACCTTGTGTTAACATAAATGCCCACGTCTAGCAATATCCTAACTGGCATGTAAAAGATGGCTCAAACACAACCTTGTCCTTGCTGCTCCAGCGACGCCACAGTATAG
>NC_051402.1:23339702-23349702 GCF_015228065.2 Penaeus monodon | reverse complement strand
ATACTACATATATAATATTAAAAAAATAAATATATATATATATATTATATATATTATATTATATATATATTGTTAAAGTATTTATATTTATAATATATAATATATATATATTATAATATATATTATATATTTTATATTAAATATATATATTTATATATTAATAAATTTTATATATATAATTAATTATATATATTATATTAATATTTATATTATTTTATTTTTAAAATTATATGGGTGTGTTGTGTGTGGGGTGTGTGTTGTATGTGTTTGTTTGTGTTTTATATTATTAATATATTAATATAATATATATATAAAATTTTTATATATATATATTTTTTTTTTTTTTTTTTTTTTTTTGGGTTGTTAATAAAAAATTTAATAAAACAATAAAAAAAAAAAAAAAAAAAACCCAACCCAAAACTGGACTTAATAAGAAAAGGGGGTTGCATCCCCCCCCCCCCCCCCCCCCCCCCCCCCCCCCCCCCCCGCCCTTTTTTAAACACCCAACCAAAACCCCTCCCTCCTCTCTCCCCCTTTCCCCCCCCTCTTTCGCCCCCCCCCCAACAAACCTAACCCCAAAAAAATATCAAAAAAAAAATTTTAAAAAGAAAAAAAAGAGCTGAATCATAAGCAAAAAACACCTGGAAAATTTTAAAAAAAATGTGAAAAATGAATAATCATATGCTAATTCAAAAAAAGGGCCTTTTTTAAAATTGGGGGTAAAAGGGAAAAAAGGGGAAAAAATGAAATTTTTAAAATGACTTCCTTTTTCCCCAGTCAACCGGGTAAAATTGCAAAAGTTTCAATTTTTGTGAAAACCCTCGGGTCCCACCAAATCCCCGGTAGCGTTGAAAAAGTCTTCTCTGCCGGTGACCCGCCCCTCCGGTCAGACATCGCCGGAGGGTCCAACCATTTGTACGGAAGCCCCCTCGGGAAAGGGGAAACCTATTTTGGGTTTTTGGGTTGGGGGTGTTGTGGGTTTGGGGGGTTTGGTGGTGTGGGTTGTTTAAATATAAATTTTTTTTTGTTTTTTTGGTTTTTTTTTTTTTTTTTTTTTTTTTTTTTAAAATATTTTAATTATATTATAATATATATATATATATATATATATATATATATATAATATATATATTTATATTTTTTATATATATTATTATATATATATAATTATAATATTATATTAATATATATATAATTATTTTTAAAAATATATTTTATATATATTTATATTATATATATATATATATAATATATTAATATTATTTTATATTTTAAATTTAATTAATTATATTTTTTTGCATATTTTTTTATTCAAATTTTATATAATTATTTTTAAAAATATAAAAAATATATATATTTTTAAATATATATATAATATATATTTTAAAATTATTAATAATTAAATTTTATTTTATAATAATTAATAAAATTTATTAATAATATATATAAATAAATATATTTTTATTATATTTTATATAATATTTTTAAAATTATTTATTCTATAAATTTGTGTTTTATAATTTTAAATAATATAGGCCTCTCTCAATTCACTATTGGGGGGTTTATGGCGGCCACCCCCTGTTTGGGTGCCCTTCCCCCCCAACCGGGGTTCGGCGCCTTAACCCTGTGCCACGGCGGCGATTTTTCCCTTATGACACCTCGTTTGACTTCTCGGCGATATGTCATTTTCCTCGCCGCTCAAGCCAGCTGTCAACCCCAAAAGCTTTTTCCGAAAACCCGGCAAAATTGAACTCGGACCACGTGTGTGTGTATTTTGTATATATATAATTATAATATATATATATTATATTATATATAAATTATATTATATATATATATTTTTTATTTATTTATTTATTTAAATTAAATTTAAATATATATTATATATATATATATATATATATTTATATATATATAATATATATTTTATAAAAATATTATTAAATATATATATATATATTATATATATATATTTTAAAATATATATATTATATATAAATATTATTATATATTATATATATATATAATAAAATTTATATATATTAACAAACACAAAAAAAAAATGATTTATATATAGATATACAAAGGCAAATGTAGGTATAGACACATAGCTTAAACCTATAATCATAGACATTACAGAAAGAAAATGTGAATGAGAAACAAATAAAAAGGAAGAACAATAAGAACAAGAAGAAAGCGAAGAAGGATGAAGAAGAAAAAAGATGCAAGACGATACCCTGCCTACGAGAGCAGATGAAGAGAACGAGACAAAATACCCAACAAAAACAAACAAAGAAATGTAAAGAATAGAAAAGAAATGAAAGACTGTGGATCCTCTCGAATAACAGAAGGGTGTCTTTGTCTGTTGACTTTGTTCGTTTATTTTGTTTCGTCGTTAAAGCTCTGGGAGTGTGGAAAGTCACGCTTGCTTTGTCGACCTCTATTGCTTTCCGATGAGCGTGTTTGCCTTGTGTTTCCACGTCTGTCTGTTGCTTATTCATCCGGAGGAACTGATCATTTCCTGGGGGAAAAATTTTTTTTTTTTTGTTATTTTTATTTTTTTTCTTATTTTTTTTGTTGATATTGTTTTTTTTAAAAATTTATGGAACAGTAATTATCATTACTGTTGTTGTTATTGTTGTTTTATTTTTATTTTCATTTCACTATAAAAATGATAATAACAATAATAATAATAATGATAACAATAATAATATTGATAATAATATTGATAATATTAATAATAATAATAATAATGATAAAAAAATAATATAATGAAATAAAAGTTTTTTATTATTATTATTATTTTATCATTATTATTTATTATTTATTATTTTATTTTTATTTTTATTATTATTTTTAATTATTATTATTATTATTATTTTATTATCTCACATCCTTTTTTTATTATTCTTATTATTTTGTTCATAAAAAATAAAAATAATAATAATAATAAAAACATAAATTTAAAAATAATAAAAATTTAAAAATAATAAAATGATAATAATAAATAAAATAATAATATAATAATAAAAAAATTAATAATTTTATAATAATAATAATAAATTTTTTTTAAAATAAAAAAATAATAATAATGGAAAAATAATAGTAAAATAAAAATAATAATAAAATAATAATAATAATAGTAATAAAAAAAAAAAAAATGATAATATTAATAATTATGATAATAATATAATTTTTTATTATTATTATTATTATTTATTTTTTATTATTTTTATTATTTTTAAAAAAAATAATTATAATAAATAAGGTTTAATAATGTAAAAATAAGATAATAAAAAATACATCTTATCGTTGTTGTTTTTTTTATTATGATAATTATTTTTAAAAAAATAAAACCAATAATGAAATTTGGTAAAAATTGTTTAAAATAATGTAAAAATTTAAAAAGCATCATTAATCGTTTTTGTTGTTGAAAAATTATGATTTTATTATTAAAAATTATTCTTATTTTTATTCCTTTTATTTTAAATTTTATTATTAGTAGTATATTATACAGTATTGTTTTTTAATATTATTATTATCATTATTATTTTTAAATATTATTTTTTGTTATTTTTTAAATTTTTTTTTTTTAAATTTATAAAAATTGTTATTTAGTTATCATTATCTTTAAATTTATATTATAACCAATATTTTTTTATTGTTGTTATTATTATTATTTTTATTATTAATTGTAGTAGTGTAATGGTATTATTATTTCATTAATATCATTATTATTGAATTTATCTTTGCTTTGATTTTCTATTATCACATTTTTATTATCAATAAAATAATATAATAATAATTATTATTTTTATTATTATTTTTATTATTACTATTATTATTATTATTATTTTTAAATTTATTATTATTATTTTTAAATTATTATTTTATTTTTAAACGGGGTTTTAAAATATTATTTTATCATGATTATTATTATTTTATTATTGTTTTTTTATTTTATTTTTTTATCTAAATCATCATCATCATTATCACCCATCATTTTACTTTTGGGCTCTTCTTTTTCATTAATATTTATTTTAAATATCAATATCTTTATTTTTTACTCTCGTAAATGTTAATTTTAAATCATTATCAATATCATTTTTTTTTATTTTGTTATTTTTATCATTATCATTTGGGGGGGATATCATTGGCATCTAAACATTGCTATTATCACTATTTTTCACTAAAAAGGGTTTATCCTTACTACCATCTCATATTATTTTATTGTTATTTTTTACCCTTCCCCCATTTTTTCCTTATAAACCTTTTATTACTGTTTATTTTTTATCATTGCAAATTACGTTTTTTTTAATTAAATTATAAATTTTTAATATTAAAAAATTTTTTTGTATTGTACATTTTTTCCTGTTTTTGTTTTTTTTTTTCCATTATTATTATTGTTATTACCATTAACATTATTAGAAATCAATTTTTTAAAAAAAAAAAACTTTCTTTTTTGGGTATCTTTTTTTATGTTTTTTCTTTTTTTTTGGGGGCCCTTCATTTCTTTTTACACGTTTTTCTTTTTCCCCCTTTCGGAAACCCGAAAATTTTTTTCCGAAATTTTCCCTTGCCAAAAACCCTTTTTTTCTTTTTTTAAATTCATGCTTTTTGGGTTTCTTTTTTTCCCTCTTTCTTTCATCTTTTTCCTCTTTTTTTCTCCCCAAAAAGTTTTTTTTCCCCTTTTTCTTTATGCCCCTCTTCTCCCTCTTCCTTATCCCCCCTCTTTTCTTCTCTCTCTCCCCCTCCTTTCTTTCTTCTCCCACTCCCTCTCTCTCTCTCTCTCTCTCTCTCTCCTCTCTTTCTCTTTTTTCTCTTCTTCTCTCCTCTCCCCTCTCTTCTCTGGGCCTCTCTTCATCCCCTTCTCTTCTCCCCTTCTTTTCTCATCCTTTTTTTCTCCCTTCTTTTTTTTCCTTTTCCTCCCTTTGCCTTTTCTTTCTCCTTCTTTTTCTCTCTCTCTTCTCCTCTCTCTCTCCCCCTTTCTCTTTCCCTCTTTTCTTCTCTCTCTCTCCCCCCTCTCTCTCCTCCCTTTTCCTCCCCCCGTTCTCTCTCTCTCTCTTTTTCCTCTTTTTCTTCTCTCTCTTCTCTCTCTCTCTCTTTCTCTCTCCCCCCTCTCTCTTCTCCCCTTCTCGCCCCTTTTCCCTGTTCTTCCTCCTTCTTTTTTTTCCTCCCTTCTGCCTTTTTTTCTTCTCCTCTTTTTTTCCCTCCCTTCTTTTCTTTCTCCTTCTCTCTCTCTCTCTTCTCTCTCTCTCTCTCCCCTCTCTTTAAATCTCTCTCTCTCTCTTTTCTCTCTCTCTTTCTTCTCTCCTCCCTCTCTTCTTCTTTATTTTGCCTTTTCTTTTCCTGCTTCCCCTGTTTCTTCTCCTGCTTTTTTTTCTTTTCCTTTTCTTTTCCTTCTCTCCTCTCTCTCTCTCTCCTCTTCTCTCTCTCTCCTCCTTCTTCTTCTCCTCTCCCCTCTCTCTCTCTCTCTCTTCTTCGCTCTCTTTCATTTCTCCTCTCTCTCTCCTCCTCTTTTCCCTCTCTCTTTCTCTCCTCTCCTCCCCTCTCTCTCCTTCCCTCTCTTTTTTCTCTCTCTTTTCTCGAAGCTTGCTTGTTTCTGTCTCCCCCTGTCTTTTTTTTTTTCTCCTTCTGTTTCTTTCTCCCTCTCTCCTCCTCTCCTCTCTCTCCTCTCTCTCTCTCCTCTCCTCTCTTCTCCCCTCTCTCTCCCCTCTCCTCTCTCTCTCCTCTCTCTCGCTCCTCTTCTCGATAGCTTGCCTTTTCTGTCTCCCTTTTTTTTTTTTTTTTCTCCCTTCTGTTTTTTTCCCCTTCCTTCTCTCTCTCTCTCTCTCCCCCTCTCTCTCTCCTCTCTCTCTCTCTTTTTCTCTTCTCCCTCTCTCTTCCCCCTCTCTCTTCTCGATAGCTTGCCTGTTTCTGTCTGCCTGTCTGTTTTTTTCTTTCTACCTGTCTGTTCCTTTTTTCCCCCCCCCCCCTCTCTCCCCTTTCTCTCTCTCCCTCTCCCCTCTTCCCTCTCTCTCTCTCTCCCTCTTCTCTCTCTCTTCTCTCTCTCTTCTCCTCCCCCCTTTCCCCCCTCTCTCTCTCTCTCCTCTCCCCTCTCTCTCTCTCTCTCTCTCTCCTCCTCTCTTCTCTCTCTCTCTTCTCTCTCTCTCTCCTCTCCTCTCCCACCTCTCCTCTCGTCTCCTCTCCTCTCTTTCTCTTTCTTTCTTTTTTCTCTTTCCCCCCCTCCCTCTCTCTCTCTCTCTCTCTCTCTCTCTCTCTCTCTCGAGAAAAAAAAAGAAAAAAAAAAAACATGACTTCAAAAAAAGAAAAAAAATCAAGAAAAAGTAAAAAAAAAGGGGAATTAGCAAAACAACGAAATTGATAAATTTAAAATTGCTGTCCAATCTCAGATTCCTGTTAGCGTTTTTTCGCATTTCATAAAAATATCCGTTTGATCTAACTCACTCCCATTACATTTCATTTTCCCATTTCTTTTAACAATTCTCTCTTTTTTCTCCAATGGCAAGTGTGTCTCTTTTTCACAAAGAAAACAAATTAAAAACTTTTTCCCCAATTGCATTGATTTTAATTTTAGATATTATTTCGAGTCTCCAGGCCCTCCCAACGCGTGAAAACATTTCGTTCCGTTTTCCCCTTTTGCTGGCTGTGGGGGGTCTGGCTTTATATTTTTCCTTTTTTTTCCCCTTATTAAACGGGGATAATGATATTATGAATTGATTAAAAATATAATAGTAGTAGTAGTAGAGTATAATAATAATAAAAATGATTTTAAAAATACAAATATAATATGAAATGATAATAAAAATAATAATAATAATAATAAAATAAAAAATAATAAATTTTATAATATAAATGAAAAAAATAAAAAAAAAAAAAAAATTTTTATAGTAGTAAAAAATTTTTATTATATATTATATATATGTTTTATATATATATATATTTATAATTTTAAAATAATATATTTATATATTATATATTCTTTAATGTATACATAAAATTATGTATATATATATATTATAAAGATTAATATATAATATATATATTATTTTTTATTATATTAATATTTTAATATACATATATATATATATATATTTTTTATAAAAATAAATATATTATATATTATATAATATTATTATATATTATATAATATTATTAAAAAATATAAAATATTTTTTTTTATTTTTTATTTATTTTTATAAATATAACTAATATACACATTTGTAATACATATTATTACTACCAAAACCCACACACCACACACCCACAACACACAACACACACACACACACACACACACACACACACACACACACACACACACACACACACCACCACAACAACACTACCACACACACAACCACCACACACACCACACACACACACACACACACACACCCACCCACACACACAACACACACACACAACCACACACTCTGTATATTATTTTATAATTCATGTTTGTGTTGAGGCATGATTTTTGATCTATATAGTACCCTGGCCTTGGTTTCTCCCCTTAAAGAAACGTTATTCCTTTTCACATTAATGACATGGTTTCCTTCCCAAGGAAATTGGTTTTTAAGGTCTTTAGGAAGGGGGCAAAATACTGTAGGCCCCCCCCCCCCCCCTTCTCTCTCTCTCTCTCTCCTCTCTCTTCTCTTTTCCTCTCTCTTTCTCTCTCTCCCTCCTTCTCTCTTCTTCTCTCTCTCTTCTCTCTCTCTCTCTCTCTTCCCCTTTTCTCTGTGGACACACCCACACACAACACCCCAAACCCAAAAAAAAAAAAAAAAAATCTCCTGGAAAATCACGAGAAAATATCCTTTTGTCTATTCTCTATACACCCACAGATGCGATATATAGGTACGTGCGCACATACCTGGTGTGTAAAAGTTTTTATTCTTTTTATATTTTATCACTTTTATCATTTACTTGTTATCGTATGGTTTTGTATATTTTTTTGTATTTTTTATTATCATTATTTCCCCATCAATACAACTTACCCCCATCTCGTAATTAGCCAATTTTTTTTCACCAACAAAAAAAATAGAGTTGTTTACGGAAGATCGTACAGAGAAAATAAACTAAAAAAAAAATGGATATCCTTTTCCCACTTGCTGATTCTGATTGTTCTTTCCTACAACGTCGAGAGTCATGCACAAACTAGCATGTGGTGGGTTTTAAAAGAGATCTCTTGATTTTGAAAATTCAAGGCAAAACGCTAGTACTTTTAAAAAAACCACATCATGCTTTATCAGCCCCATGTATCCTGTTTTAAAGAATTGTATAACTTTTTTGAAAACGTTTTAATTTGATAACCAGAATTACTATCGTTGTAATTTTTTTTTACTTGCTTTCTGCGGATAATTACAAAGTTTGAAATTTTTTTTACTTGACTTCTGCAAATAAATAAAAATTATATAACCAAACTATATATAATTCAAACTAATTCTATCGCAAAAATAAATTGATATCTGGGAAATATGTCCTAAACAGGAACTGTATCCCCTTTGGATAGACATCGACCCTATTTTAATCTTTTTGTCGCTTCTTCATTATCATCAATGCGGCTTTGGGGGCCATTATTTTCATTTTTGTTTATGGCCCTCTTACATTTTTACCATCATTATTAAACATTTTTAGTAGTAAAGTTGTGATTACCATAGCATCATTATCTATCTGGCTGCTATATTTCCTTCTTTCGTATCATTACATACAAAACATTTTATCTCATGATTTATTATTATTTTAAATTTTTATTATTATTATTATCATTTTAATCTTACTGTTTAAAATCATATATCATTACTATTATTTTCTATTTTAATTTGTCATTTTTGTTATAATTTCCTAACTAAAAAAATAGTTATTACTATTATTATGATTATTTGAATTATCAACTAATCTCATCATCATTTTGTAGGGATTCCATTATCATTATCTTTTTATTATCATTATCATTGCTACTGTCTTATTCACATTACCATTAATTTGTTTGTTATTTTTTGTCATAATTATTAGAAAAAATAAAAATGGTAAAACTAAAGAGAAAAATGATAGTTAAAAAATAATACAGTGGTTTTTAATAATAACGTTGGGAAAGATAACAATAAAATCGAAATAATAATGCTGATAATAGTAATACTAAAACACTAATATATTGATAATGATGATGATAAAAATTTAAAAATTATTATTATATCATTATCAATTATTATTATTTTTATTATTATCATTATTTTTTTATATTTTATTTTATTATTATTATTATTTTATTATTTTATTTTACAGTATTTTATCATTTTTGTTATTATTTTGTTTTTTTTTTATTGTTATTTTTATTTTTACATTATTATTATTTTTATTTTTATTATTATTATTATTATTATTTTATTATTATTATTTCATTTATCATTATTATTATTTTATTATTTTATTATTATTTTTTATTATTATTTTTATTTTTATTTTTATTTCATTATTTTTATGGTAAAAATGAGATACAAAAGAGTGAGGAAAAAATGAAATAAAAAAATATAAAACAATAACAAAAATGGAATAGTAAAACTTACTGCTGATAATATTAGGTCTAACCTATAAGCAATAATAATAGTAAAATTGTGAAATAAGTTGTTACTATCATTACAAGAAATTTTTTAAAAATAATAAATAAGTAACAAAAATATATTTTATCATACAAAATAGTATATATATTAAAAATGGTAAAATTTAATCATATATTGATTTAAATGGATACAAAAATGATAAAATATGAGGTGTTGATATGATAATAATAAAGAGAATGTTGATAATGTAATGTAATAATAAAAAAAATATTAATAAAAATAATAATAAAATAATAAAATAATAATAATAATTAAAAACAATAATAATAAAAATGATAAATATTAAAAAAAATAATAATTGAGTAATAATAAAAATAAATAATAATAATTATTATTATTATTATTATTATTATTATTTATTATTAAAATTATTAGAT
>NC_051402.1:23334544-23339602 GCF_015228065.2 Penaeus monodon | reverse complement strand
ATATAAAAACAACACTACTACTGCAACTACTAATATTACTACTACTACTACGACTAATAATACTACTAATGATAATGATATTAATGATGATGACGATGATGATGATGATGGTGGTGATGATAATGATAATGATAATGATAATGACAATGATAATGTGGATGAGGATGAGGATGAGGATGATGATAATGATAACATTAGCAAGAATATTAGTAGTAGGAATATAATGGCTACGCAAATGATATTAAGGAAATCAATACCATAAAATGGCGGGGAATCAGGCATACTGTGTAAAACATAAAAATAAGAACTGCGAAAATTGAACAAATTAATACAAATAGATAAAAAGTAAAAAAAAAAAAGGAACGAATATAATAAATGGAATAAAATTGAAGTCAAAGGCAGCTCCCAACTCGGCATCCTCCCTTTAAAGGTATTCAGATATGCATATACTCGCACGTTGGAAGCAGTAAAATAAATGAAAACAAAATAGCGCTCGCCCGTGTGGGACGAAGGTTGAGGGGGGAGCTGGAGGGGTGTTAAGGATGACAGGGAAGTGTGGTTGGGGTGATAGGGGGTGCGGGTGAAGTAGGAATAAAAGGGGGTTGAGGTGGAAGAGGGTGACATCAGTGTCAACGGAGAGGGGGGTGGAGGTGAGGTAAAAGGAGTGGAGGAGTGGCAGAGATGAGAGAAAAAGGGGTTGAGGTGGAAGAGGGATGAAAGGGGATGGGGGTAGACGTGGGGATGATAAGGGGAAAGGATGGAAGTGCGATGATCTGGGAATAGGGGTGAAGGATAGGGGATTGAGGAGAGACGGTGAAAGGTCGGTTGGGGCGGTGCAACCAAAGGGGTTAGGAGAGCAGATGGGATGAAGAGGGATAAGGATGTAGGCGGGGTGAAACGGGGTATGGTCATGCACTGGTGGGGACGGTAGGGAGTGGCTGAATGGGCTTGCTTCTCCCACAGTTGGAAATCTCACTTTGGCTGCTTCCTCTTGGGGTTTAGGCGAGATTGGGTGGGAATTATAATGGAAGGGAGAGTACGATAGGGTTGAAGTACTCTATAGGGAGAATAGGGGTGGGGAAAGGGAAGATAGAAAAAAGAACGTGAGGAATAAGGGAAGTCACTTTGGGTAGATGGGGAGTGGGAGGTGGATGGAATAGGATGACGAGTGAATAGGAGAAGGTTGGTTAGGGGATTTTTTAGGGGGAAAGGGGTCGGGGGAGGTGAGGAAGAGTGCAATGGAGTAGGAGTAGGTGGAAGTAGGCAAGAGTAAGGTGTTGCTGGGGATAAGGGGATATGGAAGCGGAGGAGGGGGTGGGGCTAGGATGAAGTAGGAAAGCAGTACGTAGGAGTATTTAGAGGACAAAAGGCCAGGTGAAGAAGGGGAAGTGGGAGGTGGGGAGAGTACCGTGTGATCAGAGGACGTGTTAGTGAGGGGTGAGGGGAGGAGGAAATGGGGGTGTTGATAAGTCAGAGTCAAAGTTAAAGTCAAAACACTTTTTTCCGTGAATTACAAAGGTTCTTCATTTCACGTAGATAGTGACATCGTACAGTAATCCAGAATAAGGTAACAAGTAGTGTGGCAGAGGGGTGGGGTAGATATACAGATGGGGATGGGAAGAGAACGATGCATGTGGGCCAGGGGGGGAGGGGTAAAAAGCTAAGAGAGAGAGAGAGAGAGAGAGAGAGAGAGAGAGAGAGAGAGAGAGAGAGAGAGAGAGAGAGAGAGAGAGAGAGAGAGATCATTTTACAAACAGTTGCTGATCTTTGGGACAGGGAGGAGAAAAGATCCAGAAAGTGAAGGAATATAGGACATAGCATGAATTACACAGAAAGAAATATAAAACAGAGATCCAACAATTAAGTAATGCCTGTAAACTCAGAACGAACATTCAAGATATAAAAAAATAACCTATTCAGAAGTAAAATCCATTACCCCGCAAAAGATAAATGAACGATGGCATGTATATAATCTATAATCAATCAATACCTATACTCTTTGCTGATATATAATCAGCGAAAAATGGAGATGAAAATAAAGAGTGATGAATTAGAAATCGATATCTATATTAAAATGATGCGCAGCTGACCACGGATCTGGGTCCAGGCAATCCCTCCCACCAGCTCGGAGCTCTCAGCTGATAGCATCATGAAGAGGTCCGGATCAGCGTGTTGTCATGATGAAGGGTCAATCATGATAATGTGTACTTAGGACCCTCTCTGATCTCCTCTGTAAAGGGGACCTGGTCTAGCACGGCGGTAATCAACAGACCACTTTGATCGCTTCGGCAATTCCCCCCTGGTTCCGATCCCAGATGGAGATGGATGACGTATGTGACTTCGATTTCCGCTTTCGGTGATTTCATACATCGGCTTCGATGTCATTCGACGCAGATGAGAAACGTTTGGCTGTTTTTAATATGGTCTAGTCTATGTAATAATGTTTTTAATATATTGATGTATAATGAAAAAAAAAATCTACGCTTTAAGGAAAGCAAACAAACGGACATAAGAACACTGTACTCAGCACTGTATACTCTACTGTTCACTGAAAATGTGTTCCCACACTTCTATTGACATCTGACAAAAACTTGACCGTATTATGCTTATAACATTTTTTCTTTTGCGCGAAGGTTATTTCATTACCCAGTTATACTTACTCATGTTTACAGTACTTAGGTTCTTTGTAGTTATTTTTTAATTTCGCAAAATTATAGTATAAAATGTGGTCTCCAGAGCAACGGGAACTTCTCAGCTTTCTTTCTTTCTTTACTAGCTTGGGTACACAAAACAGACGCAGTACATAAAGATACACACACACACGCACTCACACACACACACACACAAAATATGTTTATATATTAAATATATATTATAATAAATTATATATAAAAATTTTATAAATAAATATTATATAATATATAAATATATAATATAATACTATAAATAATATAATAATATATTTATATATATATATATATTATATTTTAAAAATATATTATATTATATATTTTATAATTTTATATTATATATATAAAAATTATATTTTTTATTATACGCAAAGTGAATATATATATATATATATATATATATATATATATATAATAATATTATATATATTTTATATATATATTTTATATATATATATTATTTAATATATTTTTTAAACATAAATAAATAAAAAAAATAAAAATAAAAAAATAAATAAAAATAAAATATTATAATATAAAAAAAATTATATATATAAATATATATATATGTGTGTGGGTGTGTGTGTGTGTGTGTGTTGTGTGAGTGTGTGTGTGTGGTTTTGTGGTTGTGTTTTTTGGGGTGTGTGGTTTGTGTGTGTTGTGTGTGTGTGGGGTGTGTGGTGTGGTGTGTCTGTATATATATTAATATAATAAAATTAATATATTATATATAAAATATATATTATATTATATATATATATTTATTGGGGGGAGTGCTTCACGCCCCCAAGGTGATGTGAAGCAAGGGTTTGGGTACCCTAGATGTGTTAATATTGTTTCCCCTTCTCGTTTTCCAGCTTCCACCACTGGCTCCCCCAGTCCCCAAAAAAGGGAGCAGCTTTGCATAAGTCTCCCTTGCCAGGCACAGTTCTCCATCACAATACTGCTGCAGTCCCTCCTCATGGCCCACCCATGGGTAACTGGGCACCCTCGGTTCGGGCTAAACTGTGGGGATCTCGGAGCGAGGAGGCCCCAGAGGTACGGAGTTATGGCCCACCGGTGTGTGGATATGCTCTGGCTACGTACCAACTCCTGCCCCCTAGCCACCCTGGGGTAATAGGCGGCTCGGGGAGGTGGGCCTTGCCAGTCCCCCCCCCCCCCCCCGAAGACCCTCCGTCAATGCAGCAAGCAAGGCAGACTGTGGATCCCATGGGGAAGGCAAATGTCGGGGCGCAGGATTAGAACGAGAGTTACTTGTCCCGCCTGCGCCCCCGGCAGGCGCCAATCCACCATGAAATTTGTGGGACAAAGCCCTCGGGAATCCCACAGGATGGGTGGCCCCACATTTACGCCAGACGTGGTGTGCACCCAGAGTGACCACCCGAGGCTTAACCTTAGGCGGCTTCCGGGTAGGTGCTTGGAAATCCGCCCTTGGGGCCCAGGATGAGCAGTTACCTTGCTATGCGGGAAATTTGAACGATGGGAGTTGAGGTGGCGCCCCCCCTCGGGGTGAGAAGACCTGATAGCGGCACAACAGTTGGGTGGGTACCCCTATACTGGTCGGGGCCCGCAGAAAAATGGTCCCCACTTCCGGGTTTTTGTACCCATACCCCTCTTCACCCGATTCAGCCCTCGGTTTTGAGGTGACACCGATGATGAGGTATATGCTTTGAGATGAAGATGCTTTTGGCTCATGTCCTTTTGCTGTATATGCTCCTCCCATATATGTAAACTTGATGGAAAGAGGCGTTCACGCCAAACTCGCATTTTGTGGCAGACAATTGCCCCCAGCAAAAATTTTCCGTTATTCTGGGCGATTTCAATGCGTATCGGCTGTAAACGAGTGGTAGAGATGCTTTGGCCCCCATGGCTCGGGGGTGATCCAGCAGCGGGAATAGCCTCCTTCTCCGGGACTTTGTAGGGCCCCCAGAAAATGGGGGATTTTGGGTCCGGGTACTAGCGCCCCAACCCACATGCGGACTGGTACAGCGAAAAAGACAGGGCCCAAAGGAGACGACACATTCTTTTTTAGCATGCGAGGAGGACCCCAAAAACTGCAGGGTTACCGGAGTCCCAATTTTGGGTTAAGGGCCCATGGGTTGGTTGTGGCCCCCCCCCCTGCGGGTCCACTTCAAAACTAAGTATGGACTAAGTATTTTGAGCAGTTACATCAGGTAGACCCTCCAACAGTTAAAGTTTGGATGCAAACGATATCACAATCCCTGGCGGGGACTACCCATCAGTAAGGAACCTCCTACCCTAAAGGGGTTAGGATGGCGATTTCCAAGTTGAAGAGTGGGAAAGCTGCAGGCAATGTGATATCCCTCCCTAAATCCCCAAAGGCGGGGGTAAACCCTATGGCTCGGGG
>NC_051402.1:23327044-23329544 GCF_015228065.2 Penaeus monodon | reverse complement strand
ATGGTGTATATATAATTTTATAAAATAATTAATATATATATATATATATATAAAATATATATAGATAAAATATATATATTTTTTTTTTTAAAAATATATAAAAAAAATAATATTTTAAATAAATATATACATATATATTGTAGGAATATCTTTTTTAAATGTTTTTAAATATATTATATATTATTATATATATAAAATTTTAAAATTTTAAAATTATTAATATTATTTAATATAAAAATTAATTTTAAAAAATAAATAAAAGAAATAAATAAAACACACACACACCACAACTACACACACACACACACACGCACACAAACCACACACACACACACCACACACAAAACACACACACACACACACACCACCACACCCAAACCACACACAACAATATATTAAAAATATAAAAAATATTATAATTATATATATATATATAATATTAAAAAATATTTTAAAATATATATAAATTATAATTATGTGTGGTGGTGTATATATATAAATAATATATAATTTTATTTTAATATATATATAATTTATAATTATAAATATATATATAAATTATATGTGTGTGTGGGGGGTGTTTGTTTGTTTGTGTGGTGTTGGTTGTGTGCGTGTGTGTGTGTGTGTGTGGGTGTGGTTGTGTGGTGGGGGTGTGTGTGGTGTGTGTGTGTGTGTGCTTTGTGTGTGTATAAAAATTAATTATATATAATAAATTATATATATTTTTTATATTATATATATTAATATTATATTATATATATTTTATATAATTTTAATAAAAATTAATATTAAAAATTATTATTAATTTTAAAATGTATATATTATTATTATAATATATATTATATATATTATATAAAATATATATATATATTATAATTATATTATTAATTTTATAAATAAATATATGAGTGTGTGTGTGTGGGGTTTTGAAAAATTAGCAATTGAAAGTAGACTTTTCGGCCCTTTTTCCCAAACCCGGGGCCTACTTCTTTCCTTATTGCATGAATGCTGGACGTATATGACCCTTTTATCTTTACTTTCCATTCTTTATCTACACTTTCCATTTTGTCTGTCTTCCTGTCTATTTGCTTGTCTGTCTGGTTGTCTGTCTGTCTTCGTTTCTCTCTCTTTCCTTATTGCATCAAAGGAGGAAAAAGAGAGATGAGGAAGAGAGAAAGACTGAAAGAAGAGGAGAAACAAGAGAAAAAAGAAAAAACGAAAAAAGGGGGGAGCCCCCCAAAAGAGAAAAAAAAGAAAGGAATTTGGACCTTGCAAGAAAGGAAGCAAAGGAAAAGGCAAGAAAGAGAAGGAGGCGAAGGGAAAAAGGGGCTGGCAAACAAGGGGGGTTGGGTCGACAAAAACCCGGCTGTTGGGGTTGGAAATTGAGCATGTAACACACCAAAAAATCCCAAATTTTTAATTTTACCTTGTTTAAAATTTGCGGGAGGAGCGCAATATCGAAAAAAATTTTATTCCATTTCTTCACCTCCCTTATTTCATCTTTACTTGCCTTTTACTTTCCTTCTTTAAAAAATCAATCAAAATATAAAAAAATATAAAAGCAATAAAGTCCACTGCTGCTTTCTACGCTCTTTCTCCCTTCCCCTTCACACCCCCTTCTCCCTCCCTCCCTCTCTCCCTTACTCCCCCCGCTGTCTTCTCCCTTCCTCTCCCGCACAACCCCTACGTCTCTCCTCAGACCCCCTTCCCCCTCTTACCTCTACCCTTCTCCCTCACTCCCCCTCCTTCTCCCCTCAGACCTCTTTCCTCCCTCTTACACCCCCCCCCCCTCCGCTCACACACCCTCCCTTTCCTTTACTCTGATCCCTCCCACTCGCAGCCCTCTTTCCCTTCCACGCCCCCTTCTTCTCCCCCCTCTCCCCTCCCCCTCCTCCTTCCTATCTCCAGGATGAATATCATGCACCAACTCATATCATATTTGTTTAAAGCTGAGCTGTCATGACTATAAGGCTGCGTTCTCCTATTCGCTGTCGTCCATATCTACTTTTACCTTCTTCTTTTTTTTTTTGTATTTCTTTTTCATGTATGTTTATGTTTCTGAAAAAAAAAAAATGTTAAAGTTTTTATATTATTTTTTCTCTTATTCTTATTTCATATCTAAATGTTTATTTTTTACTTTTTTCCCACTCCAAGTTTTCTTTTAATTATTATTAAGTATATTGTATCTTTTCTCCTTACCTTTACATACATTTTATTTCGACATTTTCTTTTCTTTTTTTCTTTTACTGCTTCTTATCTTTATTTTTCTTCTTCCCCAACTTTTAAGTTATCGCACGCCGTATTTTCGCCCCCAAATTCCCCAAAAATTTTTATTCATAATTTAATCCTCCTTTTTATCCCCCTTTTTCCATTCGTTTTCATATCCCTTTTCCTTTTGCATTCTTTCTACGATATCAATTTTTGAAAATCAGAGGGAACTCACTGTGTAAATATTTTTCAACAGTACATGAGGTCTTAAGAAAATTATGTTATATTTTGG
>NC_051402.1:23309544-23314544 GCF_015228065.2 Penaeus monodon | reverse complement strand
TTTTTTTATAATTTTTTTTTTTTTTTTTTTTTTTTTATTTTTTTTCTATTTTTTTTTATTATATTAAAATTTTTAAAATTTTATTTTTTTTTTTTATATTATATAAAAAAATTTATATATTTTATATATATTTAAATATAATATTTTATTATAATTTATATAAAATTTTATTATATAAAAACATATTATAATATATTCTATTTAAAATATATTTAAATTAAATTATCATATATTTTATTTTAAAATAATTATATTTTATATAAAATTATTTTTTATTATATATTTTGGGGCCGCGGTGGCCGAAGGGTTGGGCTCGGATCTGATTGGGGCTGGATTGCCACCCGGGGCTGGGTAAATCGAGGAAGTTCCTTCCCCCAAGGGAACACCGCCCCCGGGTGACTCAAACCCTAAACTCGATTCCCGTCGGGGCAGTCTTGAGTCCGATGCCTAACCATTCGGCCAACCCGGGGCCTTTGACACTGGGCTTCCATGATTTTTTGGAAATTTAGAGAGGTGGTTTGACATTGCCTTCCGCCCGTTTTTTTTTTGGAAAACCCATCTCTATTTACCCGGCCTGACTTGGCTGGTTTATCCACCAAGGGGCTAGCAGAAAAATCGGTGAATTTCTTCCCCAAAGGAATAAGCCCCCGGCCGGTGACTCGAACCCTCGAGTCGTGACAGTTTTGAGTCCAAACCTCTAACCATTGGGCCACCGGGGCCCTTTATTATATATTATTTATATAATATAAAATTTTATATATATATATATATATATATATATATAAAATATATATTTATATATTTTTTTTTATTTATTAATAAAAAATATATTTTAAAATATATATTTTATATATATTTTAAAATTTTATATATAATATATTTAATATATAATAAATTTAATTTATATATATATAATTTCTTATTATTTTATTTTTTTTTTATAATTGAGGCCACACTTCTGTTACTTTGACTATACTCACATCAAATGGGAATATTTTTGTGACCACACATGTTGATCACATTAGTGCTCCCCCACATATATTTTATATCCTTTACTACCACACACACACAACACACACACAATATATTTTATTAATATATATATTATTATTATTATATATATATATAATATAATTCTATTTAAAATTATTATATATATCTATATATATATAATATAATATTATATATATACATATATAGGTTACATACACATACATGCACAAACTATACCCCCAAACGTGCATATATACTAACAATAAAAACATTCTAACACACATTACTTTCATACGCACTACATATATACTCATCGTACCATATACCCCCCTGCCCCGTATTAATTTTAAAAATTACTATACATACATACGTACACACACATATACATATACACATACGTTTGAACACCATCTGCATGAATACACATACGCATTCCAATATAATGAGCCCATGCATTATAATGTGCTCAAATTTTTCTTGCAGTGGATTGGGTTTAGGAGGAGGTGGTGATTGGGGGGGGGATTTGGATGTTAAAAAAGGGTAAAGGTGGGGTTTGGGTTAAGGATTAGAAAAATGATTTTGTATCTGGCGTTTTTCGGAGGGTGCTCTTCCTTGCTTGCTAACACCCCCACGGGGAGGTGGGCAGCGGATGTATGTAGTATTATATATATATATATATATTATTTTTTTATACTTATTAAAAATTATTATATTATATATTTATTTATAATATATATATTTTATATTATTATTATATTTTATTTATTTTTTTATTAAAATTTTTTATTTAAAATATATTAATATATATTATTTTTTTTATATTTATTATTTTTATTTTTTTTATTTTTTTTTTATATTTTAAATTTTTTTTATATTATTTAAAAATACATATTATTTCTTATTTTTTTTTTTTTTTTTTTTTATTTTTTTTTTCCCCCCCTTTTACCCTTTTTTATTTATTTTATATTATTATTTATTTTATATATATTATAAAATATTTTTTTTCCCAATAATTTTTTTTAAAATTTTTTTTTTTTTTATATTTTCTTTTAAAAACAAAAAAAAAAAAATTTAATATTTTTTTTATAATTATATATTTTTTATATAATAATATATATTAAAATAATTATTTTATAATATTTTATATATTACTTTTAAAAAACAACACCACCACCACAAACACCACACACACAAAACCAAAAAAAGGGGGGGTAAAAATATAAAATATCTATATATATATATATATTATATATATAAATAATATATATATATATATATATATATAATCTGAAAAAAAAAAAAACAACAAAAAAAAAAAAACCCCAAAAACAACACACATAATATATATAATATATATATAAAGGGGATATTATTATATTTATATATATTTTATAATATATTTTTTTTTTTTTTTTTTTTTATTTTTTTATTTATTTTTTTTTTTTTTTTTTCCTTTTTTTTTTTTTCCTCTTTTTTTTAAATAATATATATTATTTTATTTAATTTTTATATTTTTTTTTTTTTTATTTTTTTTTTATTTTTTCTTTTTTTTAAAAAAAAAAAAAAAAAAAAAAAAAAAATTTTTTTTTTTTTTTTATTATTTATTTTTTATTTTTCTTTTTTTATTTTTATTTTTTTTTTTATTTTTTTTTAAATTTAAAAAATTTATTTAATTTCCCCCTCCCAAAAACCCCCCCCCCCAACCCAAACCCCCCCCACCCCCCCCCCTTTATTTTATTTTTTTTTTTAAAAATAAAAAATTTTTTTTTTTTTTTTTAAAATTTTATTTTTTTTTTTTTTTTTATTTTTATTTTTTATATTTATTTTTATTTTTTTTTTTTCCGATCCCCCCATACCACACCCCTTTATTTTTTTTTTTTTTTTATTTTTTTATTATAAATATATTTATAATTTTTTTTTAAACCCCCCAAAAAAAAAAAAAAAAAAAAATTTTTTCTCTTTATTATTAATTATTTCTCTTTTATATTTTATTTTTCAAAATTAAAAAAAATTAAAAAAAATTTTAAAAATTTTTTCTATAATTTTTTATTATATTTTTATATATAAATTTAATTTAAATTTTTTTCCCCCCTCCACCCAAACCCCCAACCCCAACAAAAACAACAAACCCACAACCCCCACCCCACCAAAAATTTTATATATTATATATATTTTATATTTATTATATATATATTTTTTTTTTTTTTTTTAAAAAAAACAACCCCTACCCAACCACAAATTTTTATTTTTATATATTTTATATTTTATATTTATATATAAATTATATAAAAATTATATATATTATATATAAAAAAAAAAAAATTATAATATATTATATATATTATTCATATATAATTTTTATTTTTTTGTATTTTATATATATTCTATATCTATATATATTTATTTTTTTTTTTTTTTTTTTTTTTTTTGGGGTTTGTTTGTCTATATAAAACTTTTATTTTTTTTTCAAAATTTTTTGGATTATTTTTAAATTTTATTTTATTTTATTTTTATAATTTTATTATTTATTTATTCTATTTAAATTTTTTTTTGCCACCCCCCCCCCCATTTTTTATTATTATATAATTTTTATTTTATTAAAATCATTATTAAAATTTTTTTTTTTTATTTTTTATATATAAAAATATTTAAATTATTTTATTTTTTATTTTTTATATTATATTTCTATTTTGTTTTTTTTTTATATTATATTTTTATTTATTATTATTTTTTCTATATTTTTTATTTCTTTAAAAGGGCCCCCCCTTTATTAAAAATTTTTTCTGGTTTTTTTTTTGGTTTTTTTTTTATTTTTTATATTTTTTTTTTTTTTTTTTTTTATTTTATCTTTTAATTTTTATTTTATTTAAAACCCCTCCCCCCCCCTCCCCTTTTAAAACTTCTCTTCTTTTTTTCTCCTTTTTTTTAAAATTTCTCTTTTTTTTTTGTTATTTTTCTTATTTATTATTTATCTTATTTATATTAAATTTTTTATTCTAAAATTTTTTTTTTTTTTAAATTTTATTCTTTTTTCTCTCTAATTTTATTTTTAAAAATTTTTTAAAAATTAAAATTTTAATCCCTTTTTAACACCCACCCAACCAAAGCACAAACCACACACACAAAAATTTATTTGGTTTTTTAATTTAATATTTTATTATATATTATATTTAAAAATTTTTTATTATTATTAATTTTATATATTAAAATTTTTTTTTATATAAAATTTTCTATTTTTATTATATATTTTTTTTTATATTTATTTAAAATTTATATTTAATTTTTATTTTAAAAAATTTTATATTATATTAAAAAAACCCAAAAAACCCCCCCCCCAAAAAACAAAAACAAAAAAATTTTTTATTTTTTTTTATCCCCATATTTTTAATTTATTTTTAATTTTTATAATTTATTATTATATTTTTATATATTTTTTTATTTATTATTTATATATATATCTAAAATTTTTATATTATATTCAAATTTTTTATAAAATTTTATAAATTTTTTATATAATTTATTATATTATATTTTCCCATTTATTTTTATTTATATTAATTTTTAAAATATTTTTTGGTTTTTTTTTTCTTTTTGTTGGGGTTTTTTATACCTCTATATATAAAAATATTTTTATTATATTAAATTATTATATATATATTTAATTTGTATATAATATATTTTATTTTTTATACTAATTTTAATTATTATAAATATAAAATAAAAAAAAAAAAAAAATTTTTTTTTTTAAAAAAATTTTAATTTTAAAAATTTTTAAAATATCTTTATATATTATTTTTTATATTTATTAATTTATTATTTTATTTATTTTTTATTATTTTATTTTTATATATTTATTTTATTATTATTTTGCCCCCCCGGATCCCCAAAAACCCCCCCCCCCCAAAAACCAAAACCAAACCCACCCCCCCAAAAAAACCCCATTTTATCGGAAATTTTTTAAAAAAAAAATTTTTTTTTTTTTTCATTTTATATATTTTTTTATATAA
>NC_051402.1:23239544-23247044 GCF_015228065.2 Penaeus monodon | reverse complement strand
TATATATATATATATATATATATATATATATATATATATATATATATATATATATATATATATTTTTTTTTTTTTTTTTTTTTTTTTTTTTTTTTTTTTTTTTTTTTATGAATATTGACTGCCTGTATTCTTGTAGATATATAACGTCTGAACCAATAGCTGTCAATTTCTAGAATTCATCACTGACATCGCCAAACTCTTGGATAGATCACACAGTGTGAGTAAATTTACATATTTTCGTCTGTTATATTAAAATTTGTTTGTGATTTTCAATAATGTTGTTTCAGCTTACCTCTAGACTCGCGCTGCGTTTCAGATATAAGGTAACTGAATTCTAGGAATGTTGTTAACTGATTTTTGCTATCACCCCTATAGCATCCATTTCGCGTAAGTGTTTTATTGTTAGGACTGTGGCTCCTACTCCTATTGGTTGTGATCTAAAATCATTTGTTGTGAACTTTGTCCTAGTTGCCTCTTGTGGGGCCGTGGAGGATGCTGCCTATTCATAAGTGAGAGAGATAGGGAAGTAGAGAGAAATAAAGAGAGAGAAAGAGAGTGAATGAGTGAGAGAAGGAGAACTAGACAAGGGACAGTGAGACAAAGAAGTGTAGGGAACAGGAAGTACAGATAAAGAGAGAGAGAGAGAGAGAGAGAGAGAGAGAGAGAGAGAGAGAGAGAGAGAGAGAGAGGAAGAGAGAGAGAGAGGACAAGCGAAACACAGGAACAGAGCCTCCTCCGTGTTAGCATAGATGATACTGACATTACCCCCGAGAGCATCATACCCTGACCAATATGCAAAGCACATCCTCAGTGTGCATAATCTTTTTTTCAGGATATTCTTCCATTTTTATCTCCTTTCTCTGTTTATCATAATCTTTTGAACTTGCTCTTATATTCCTTATTCTTACAATTGTTGATTAGTTTATTTACCCATCCACGTATTTATGCATTTATTTATTTATCCATATACCTAACAAGTACTTATCCATGCATTTATTCATTTACTCATAGTTGCATTCTTTTCTTTCCATTTTTTTCCTACGTCTCATTTCCCATCTTCGTTTTCTTTTCTACACTTCTTTCGTATAAACTGTTCCTCTCCGTCTTCACTATTCATTTGCCTTATCACGACTAAATATAGACCTAATATTTAATTCCGTTCTTGGCAGCCCTTGCAGTTGAGGTCTCTTACATCTGCCTCTTTCAATCTCTTCATTCTCCTGTTCTGTTTCCATCAAATAATTTCGTCTTTCTGTCTTTCTTATATTTCTCTTTCTTTCTGTCTTTTTTTTTCTCTTTCTTTTTTTTTTTTTTTTTTTTTTTTTGATACTACTTCCTTCCTTCGGAGCGAACTTCAAACTTTCAACATTGTGAATTTATAATAACATTTGCATTTCCTGACACACCTCCAACATATGCCACCTTCGCTTGCTTCGACAGGATTTTATTTGAACGTGTATGATTATATTTCATTTCTCCGTTATCAGCTGTGCATTATTTGTTTAGTTATCACATATTTATCATTATTCCTTTCGCAGTGTATAAAAAGTCACGAAGGTCTGACATAATGATATATTTTCTGGTATATTATGCTATTCAGATGTAAGGAAGATGTAATAGGGAAAAATATATATATATATAGTTATGTATTGTTCATTATGAAATAAGCCATTCTCGTTGATACTTTGTTTAAAATTACTACAACGAATACATATTTCGCATATTCTATTCACCTTTTTCTTAAAGAAGAGGAAGAGTAGGAATTATAAAAAAAAAACAGGTAATTAGATTGATATTATAGAGACGGAAATAAACATCTCCCCTTCTCCACCTCCTCCTCCTCCACTTCCTGTCTCTCCTCCTCCTCCTTCTCCTCCTCTTCACAACTCCTCCTCCTCCTCTTCCCACTCTTCCTCCTCCTCTTCTTTCCTCTCCTCCTCCGCCTCCTCTTCTTTCTTGCTTGCTGTTAACATCTTTATGTTCACATACATAAATATGTCCATACATTAATACACACATATTTTCACATAGATAGCCCACAAAAAACATCTCTCTCTTCTCTACCACCTCCTCCCCCTCGTCTTTCCTCTCCTCCTCCTCCTCCTCCTCCTTTTCCTCCTCCTATACTACACTACTGCTAATACTACTACCACCATCACCGCCGCCACCATCGCCCCCTTCACCTCCTCTTCCTCTACCTCCTCCCTTTCCTCCTCCCTCACCTCCTCCTCTTCGTTCCGGCTCCAGCTTCATCCAACCGCGCAAGGAAGTTTCTCTCTGCTCCTGGAAACAAGAAACTCTATTAAACACTCTAATAGATTAATGATCAGACCTCGCCAACTTCATGATTCTCCGCATCTAACTAAATTTCTAACTGGCGTTCACTTCAACGGTTTGGGAGAAAAGGGGAAAGAAGATAAACGGGGAGGTGGAGAAGGTGGAGAAAGGGGAGATGGTAGTGGTGGTGATGGAGATGAAAGGTGGAGGAGGAGGAGGAAGAGTAGGGGGAAGAGGAGGAGGAGGGGGAGAATGGGGCAGAGGATGGGGAGAGGAGGGGGAAGAGGTGGAGGACGAGTAGAAGGAGGAGGAGGAGTAGTATGGAGAAAGAGTAGGATAGACACATAAACAGACAGAAAAAGTTAAAAAGAGAAACTCCAACTAAATAAGCAAAAGCGACAGAGAGAGTCAGAGAGAGAGAGAGAGAGAGAGAGAGAGAGAGAGAGAGAGAGAGAGAGAGAGAGAGAGAGAGAGAGAGAGAGAGAGAGCCAGAATGGGGCAGGAAAAGAAAAAGTTTCCAAGGGAGGAGGAATCTTTTACAATCCTTTTTAATGGGTTCGGAGGGAGGAGCAACGTAAAGAGGTAGGAGAGCTGAGGGAGAGGGAGGAGGAGGTGAGGAGTGTGGGGAAGGGCAGTGGGAGGAGGTAAGAGATAGAGGGGAGGCGGGACGAAAGGGGTTTGAAACAAGGGGGGAGTGGACGGAGGGTTGGCTGGTAATTGCCGAGACGATAAGAAGTGGCAGAGTAGTACAGGGAGAGGAAAGAGGGGGGAAGTGGGGAGGGAGATTGTGGAGAAGGGAGGGGGAGAGGTTAAAGATAGGGGGAGGGGATCGTAAGGGTGTGGGAAGAGGAGAAGGAGGAGGAGAGGGACGGGTGGCTGAGGAAGACGAAGAGATGAAGGGGATAGGATGGAGAGTAGGAAAGTGAAGAAAGAGGAGAGTGGGGAGAGAGATTAGGAGAAGGGAGGGGGAGAGGAAGGAAAGGGGAGGATTTTAAATGGAGGGGAGGACAGTGAGAAAGGATGAGAGAGGAGATGAGGAGGCGATAGATAAGGGAGAGATAGGAGAGGGGAGGAGGGATGAAGAAGAGGAGTGAGTGTAAGGAAAGGAGAAGGGCTAGGGACCGTAGGTGGGGGGAAGGAAAGAGGAGAGAGGGATATAGGGGAGGAATTTACGGTACGAGAGCATGAGGGAGGAGGGAAAGAGGGAGGGAGGAAGAGAAGGGAGGAATGTTGAAGGAAGGTGGGATGGGGAGGAACTGTAGGAAAGGAATGGGAGGAGGAGTAGAGAGAAGACGCTTAGGATGGAGAAAGTATGACAAAGGGAGGAGAAGGAGTAAGGGAGGAGGTGAGGAAGGTGGATGGGAAGAGGGAAGATGGGGATGGAAGAGGAGGATAGAGGAGAAGAGATAGGGGAAAGCGGGAGGAGGAATGAGGAGAGATAGAGAGGTAGAGGAGGAGGAGGAGGAGGAGGACGGGATGGGGGTAGGAGAACGTAGGAGGAGGGGAAGAATATGTGAGGAGGAGGAAGAGAGGAAGATTGAGCAAGATGTGACGAGAGTATAAGAGTAAATGGAGGAGCAGGAAGTTGAGGGAGTTGATGAGGGAGGGGGCTATGGACGGGGAGAGAAGGAGAAAGAGAGAATTGAGGAAGAGGAGGGGCGGGCGTAGGAATGGAGACCTTTCGGAGATCTATGTGGTATACTATACATATATCTGTATAAATCATATAAATCATAAATTCATCATGAAGTAGATCATACAGAGAGAGTAATTAACCTACTTAGACAGCTAAGGAGATCAAATACATATTCTAAGAGATGGAGTAACAAACTGACTAAAACAGACAGATGTATATAGAAAAAAGAGTAATATTATAGAAAGTGATTACTAAATATTGATACTTGTCCACAAAAAATGAGATAGAAATGTGCCCTGGAAACCTATCAAAACATCAAAGGTCTATAAAGAAAAAAGGAAATTGATGACCAGTATCATTATCATCACTCTGCTTAATGTAACTTCAGATATACTGCAGGTTAAGTAAGATATTTAACATTTAAAAGACGAATAATAGATGTAGTATTTCATATTTACTATATCTAATATATCTGATATTTCAAAAAGCGTTTTACTTACATGATATCTGTTTTTTCAGGTCGATACAGTTCTTTCAGACTTCACTTTAATAAACGTTGAATCCTGATTAAAACCTTCACTTTGCGATACAATGCTACATTAATCGTTGTCTGAACAAGCATTTTTCCCGAAATGATGAATAGAATCAGTTTTTTTTTTTTTTTTTTTTTTTGTATAGCAACAAATTGATAGAATTCATTAAGAGTCCAATTTCCATTGTATCTTTTCAAATAATCCTCCTTTTCGCAAAGCAAAGAGTTCAGTGACGGGAAATTAACTCGTTCCTAAGAATAAGCATATTCAATGGGCTTCTTAGATTCAGGCAGTAGAGTTTTTAATATTTCTTTTATTTTTCATATAATGAGAACACCTGGCTGCAAAATAACTGACTGAGTAACCACTCTCACACATTCGCTCCCGTCATAAAGAAAAACAATATCACACACACACACACACACACACACACACACACACACACACACACACACACACACACACACACACACACACACACACACACACAATCACGCACACAGCATATACAATCGGTAAAATGAACTTGCTTACACATCTTATATACACCGAGATTTTTTTTCCCTGTCGTAATTCGGAGGCAGTGACGTAACAGGCTGAGAAATGAAGTCTCTCTGTTCCATCGTGAAAAAAACGCAATCCCTTTAAGGCTCAACTTTTCATGTCCAAACTGTAAGAACTTTTACTTCTTCTGAACTTAAAATATGAACTGAAAATGAAAATTGATTTGTAAGTCAAGTTATGCCTTGCCTTGTGTTATCTCTTGAATAATCAATTTTTAACTTGTAAGTTAATAATTCTCAGATAACTGTGTAAAAGATGAGGCTGAAAAAAGTTTCGTTGCTTTAATAAACAATTGCCTGTAGTGGCATAATTATTCTTGATGAACTTTGATTACAGAGGAGATAGCACATACCCCAAAAAATATAAAATCACTGTTGTATTAGCAGTCATTATGTTGTGATTCGCAGAGCCCGCGGATCTCGGTGCTATCAGAGTCTCCCCTCGAACATTACAAACAAAAGAAAACGCCAAGAAGGGACATTACAGGTGCCGCTTCCATGGGGAAACGAAATTATATGTCCCCCTGGAAGCCTATGGAAGGCAGCACACGAATGATCGCCTCTCTATCGTTCCGCCGTCCGTGATGCTCAATTTTATTTTTTTTAGAAAGTTTGGTCCCCTTTTGTGATGAGCGTGGGGAGGCCCATGATTCAGACTAGACAATGGCATTATTTTATTACAACAGGGGAGACATCATATTCTTGTTTCGGAGCTCTTTAAATGAATATATGTTTTCTTGTTTTTCTTGATGAATCTTATCTAAATAGGATACGTGGAAAACAACAGCTTATTTTAGAAAATGGCATATGAACATGAAGCGTCTTCATAAGAATAATCATCAACCAAGTTAACTACAAATTAAATATAATTATTGCACAAATCCTTTTTCACTTTTTCCTTAAGCGTCTCATGAAATGGTTGTCATGAATTTAAGAGATTCTGGAAGTGCTACCCTACTGGATCCACTTCAAAACTCCTCATCCCTCCAGTGGCCACCCTAGGGTGTTTTACTTGGATAGATTGAGGGAGGAGTATGCCCGTAGGTTCGCCACGGTAGTCTCTGATCGATTCACATAATTTGATAACCTGACGGACCCAGTTGCTCTGTGGGAGCCCTTCAAACGAGAAACACTGGAAGCAGTGCAGGAGTCCACTGGCGTACGCCCGAGGGTAAGGCAGAATTTCATCTCACTGGAGACATTGGAGGCCACTGAAGTGTGTCGCAAGGCTCAGCTGAATGGCAATCAGGGCTTGCGTCGCTTTGATGCGTAGGGCTCAGGCACTGCTGAGAAGGGACAAGGAACAGTTCATCAGGAATCTTGCTGAGGAGGTTGAACGCCATTTCTTGGTAAATGACCTTCGTCCTGCCTACCAAACCCTGAGAAAGCTGAACTCTACGCCCTCCTTGCTGATAACTGCAGTCTGCTCAGTGGATGGACACCTTCTCAGATAATGTTGGGGTTCGTGAACGTTGCTCTAAGTATTTTGAGCAGATGTACCAGATAGACCTTCCAACAGTTAGCTTGGATGCAAGTGGTATCACAATACCTGTGCTGGACCCACCCATTAGCGAGGAATCTCCTACCCTAACTGAGGTTAGGATGGCGATTTCCAAGCTGAAGTGTGGGAAAGCCGCAGGTATATGCGATATCCCTGCTGAACTGCTAAAGGCTGGAGGTGAACCTATGGCATGGGACTTGCATGCAGTATACTATTCCCCCTGACCTGTCGAGGAGTGTGGTCATATCTTTTCGGAAGGTGAAAGGGGATCGTTAGGACAATAAGAACTATTGTGGTACTACACTGCTCAGTATACTGGCCAAAGTTTTGCTCACATTCTTCTGAAATGGATCAGCGACCACCTACGAGTATTTAGGCACCAGAGACCGGAGAATCTAGATTCACTCCTGGTGAGTCCACAATAGACCGTATCCTAGCGCTTCAAGTAATTGTGGAACATTGTCGTGAGTTCAGTCGTGAGTTGCTTGTAGCCTACATCGACTTCAAGAAGACGTTTGACTTGCTATAGGAGATTCTGAAACTTAGGGGAATTCCAACACAGATTATTGGCATAATAGCAAGCTTATATACCGGTACTGAAAGTGCTGTAAAGTGTGGTGGGGGCCTGTCGAACTTCTTCCCTGTTAATTCAGCGGTAATGGAAGGTTGTGTCCTTGCACCAACAATTTTCGACACTTTCGTTGGCTGGATTGTGGGCAGAGCTACTACCCAAAATCAGTGTGGAACAACACTGGACAATATCAAGGTCTCAGACCTTGACTTTGCCGATGATGTTGCTATCCTCTCTGAATCCCTGGGGTCACTGGTGGCGGCTCTTAATGCATTTAGCAATGAGGCGAAGCCCTTGGGCCTAGAGGTCTCCTGGACCAAGACCAAGATTTAGGACTTTGGGGGCCTGTTAGGGGAACCCATTCAGTCGAACCATACTTGCGGTGAGGACATTTGCATCACAGAGAGCTTTGCATATCT
>NC_051402.1:23227044-23234544 GCF_015228065.2 Penaeus monodon | reverse complement strand
TAGCTTAGATGGCTAATAACAGCAAAACATACTTATCATCATATACAATACCGTTTAATAAATCAAATGATTAAGTTGTTATCAGTATACTTGGGCATAACGTAAACCAAATATAGTGCTGCTTGACCTTTGTGTCCGTGGTTTACATGAATCGGGGCGGGTTTTAAATGTTTCAAGTGGGCATAAATGCTTCAGATGGATTGGCAAATGATTCACCCTGAGATTGTTCTGTTGCCACATCCGCCTAAATCACCAGACTTAAACCCCATTGAACGTGTTTGGGAAGATATGGCCTTGCACACGCCTAGAGAATGTGCCCTCAGCCAATTTCGTGTCAACGAAAATGCCTTGCATCTATGGGAACGGCTGCGCAGCGATGAAGGGCAAAAAATAGCCACGGAACTAATCGAATTCATGCCACGACGGTTGGAGGCTGTTTTAACGGCAGGGGGAAGGCATACAAATTGTTGAAATTATAAACCCGTATTATTTTCTTTTTAATCAACATACGCTAATGTTAAGTAACAAATATATATCACTATAAAGACATTTATGATAACAGTATAATTCCGAGAGGGTTGCACAGATATATAAACATGAAAAGAATCACTGGAAGACATGACTGCTCATTTGGCATACAGCGACAGCAGATAAATCAGAAAAAAAATGAAATGGTGAATACCAGATTTTGAATTTTCACATGTAAAATTACATAATTCTGATTTAGGCAATGTGTAACGGAAAATGTTTCGACATGTTTCCTATACACACACAATTTGACTCAAAACTGAATTGGACTTGTCTCTCCCTTCCCAGGAAGGATAAGCATTGAATCATACGAAATAGAGACTAGGAAAGATTTACACTTTGAAACAGCCCTCATTTTTGCTAATGCCCAATATGGGGCGTAAATATATATAGACGTTTATAGAAATAATCTATTAGATAGTATTTCTACAACACTGCTCTTTTGAACTTCAACATATATCATCTCTTCCTTAATTCTAAACAACCGCGGAAAATATAAACTTCAAGGAAAATGTATCCTCTATCAGCGCCATCTCTTGGTTCTTAATCGCGCTGCTTTTTACTTTTACGTGTTCCTTTTTTAGACTGCGCATAGGTTGCCACTCGATATTATTCTTTTACTTTTTATATTTCGGATACGAATAATCAAATATGTGTTTACCAATGTTTAATGACTCCAGCACATACATAATTTTACTGTATCACAAACTGTATATTCGTAGGGTTACTATTCCAAAACGCTTCGTCGATTTTTCATATTATATGGTGCAAAGGGTAACTGTTTTATATACTATACATCAACAACTAAATAACTCTTTTCACATTTTCATGTTCATCCAACTGTATCGCTGATTTTACCTTTTGGTTGTTTTAACCTGTGGTGCTATTACCTACGACGAGTCACCGACTTTAACACTACTCGGTTCTTTTCTTTCGCATTCGTCTGTGGAGAAGAGCAAAAGTGGCGGGCATGGGAGACTTAACCGTCATCGGTCTTTTTCCTCTCTGAACAAGAGGTGAGCGACTACTCGTCTATTACTCATTCCAGACCAATCTACAGTGATATAGTAAGCTTTTATAACACACCGTTTATTTTCTTTGATTCCTCCAAAATTAACGTTAATAAGTGGCCTAGCATTTATTACTATGTAGGGGGGAAAACGTCGTCTGGAGACGGTCGCAGTTTTGACTTTTTTCGCCCAAGCGTTATAATCGTCCAAGTCATTTAGTCCAGTAATAATCAGCAAAACTGAAAATTAGCATATTAAGCAAATGAGCTTTTTACACTGAATTTTATTATATTCAAACAAATGAAATTTCGACATATATGTATATATATATATATATATATATATATATATAAAAATATAATAAATATATAAATAATTATTTAAAAATGTTGTTAATTGGTTGAGCCAGTTTCCCCACGGGGGAAAAGCAATCCCGTCCGCGGGTTGGGAAAATGCCGGCCGGGAACGCGGTTGAAGCCATCTCAGGCAGAGAAACACTTGCCGAATAAAACCCTAATGTGAGGGAAAGGCCGAACCGCGTTGATAAAAAAAAAAAACAAAAAAAAATAAAAAAAAAAAAAGAAACAAAAAAAAAAAAAAAAAAAAAAAAAAAAAAAAAAAAAATATAATATTATTTTAATTATATATTTTATAGATAAAAATATATAAAAATAATATATATATATATATATTATATAAGAGAAGAGAAACAAGAAAAAAGGAAATATAAATAATTATAATGTATATAGTAATAGGTAGAATTAATATTGGATATATAAATATATTGTAAATAATTAAATTATATAAACATATGTATCAATAAAAATGAAATATATTATACATATATGTGATATTTATTTATATATTTAATATGTATTAATTAAATAATATTAAATATAAATTATAATACATAAAATACATACATAAACACGTATACATACATATAAGTAACATGATATACTTTATATTAAAAATTTTATATATATATATATAAAATATATACATAAAATTATAATATAATATATACATAATATTACACATCCCTATAATTAATAAAATTATAATAGATAACATATTAACATATATAATATAATAATAATAATAGATTATAATATATTTATATTATATATTTTATACAACATATTGAATGTTATAAAAAAAAATTATAATAATAATATACATAAAATAATAATATAGATAAAATATAATATTATTTATTTATATATTTATAATATATATATAGTATGTGTGTGTGTGTGTTGTGTGTGGTGTGTTTTGTATATATATATATATTATATATATATATATATATATATTATATATAAAATATATATATATATATTTTGTTGTTTTTGTGTGTTGTGTGTGTGGGGTGTGTACATACAGATACACATATATCACACATGTTATACATATATATATATATATATATATATATATATATATATTAATATATATTTTAAAATATAAAATATATATATGTATATATTTATAACACACACACACACACACAACACCACACAAAAAAAAAAAAAACATATATATTTTAAATATATATATATATATAATATATTAAATATATATATATCATATCATATATATTTTACACATCTCTCTCTCTCTCCTCTCTCTCTTTTCTTCTCTCTCTCTCTCTATATATATATAATATATAATATATATATATATATATATATATATTTATATATGTATTGTATGTATGTATGTATGTATATATCATCATCATCATCATCAGGGGGTTAACATTGACAGGAGCGCATGGTCTCATCCACCCTTCGTTTCCAGCCACAGGATACTTCATGGCGAGCCTCCAGACAGGCCCTCAACCCACCTCTAGCTCCTCGCGACAGGTCTGGTCGAGCTGCTCAAGCCATGATATCCTAGGTTGTCCCACGGGTCTCCTCCGCCCAGAATTGTCTTGTAAAGAGACAACCTGATGGACAAGGACACAGCCTTGCCTCACTCCTGAGTTAACAGAGAGGAGGCTTGGCAGGCCCCCACCACAATGTACAGCACTTTCAGTACCAGCATATATGTTTGCTATTAAATCATAATCCGTGCCGGAATTTCCATAAGTCTCCGGATCTCCCATAGCGATTCGCGATGTACGCAGTTAAACGCCTTCTTGAGATTGATGTAGGCTGCAAGCAGTCCGCTACCAATCTCACCATGGCATTCCACAATGACTTGAAGCTCTAGGACACGGTCTTTTATGGACTTGTCAGGAGTGAGTCTACTCTGCTTTCTGGTACCTTAGTAGATGTCATGGATCTGTTTCATAAAAATGGGGTGAAAACTTTGCATAGTACATTTAGCAGTGTGATGCAACAGCAGTTGCTAAAGTCCCATCGATTACCTTTCCCCTTCCAGGGAGACATGACCAGGTCATGACCCCTCAACAGGTCTAGGGGAATGGAACCAGACTACCAGATGGCAGCCAGGATCATATGCAATCCCCATGCCATAGGTTAGGGTAGGAGGTTCCTTGCTGATGGCTGAGTCTGGTACAGGGATTGTGATACCACTTGCGTCCAGACTAACTGTTACAGGTCTACCTGGTACAGCTGCCCAAAATACGCAGCCCAGCATTTACAAACCCCTGAGATGATCTGCAGTCATCTGCAAGGAGGGCTTGGTGTTCATTTTTTTCAGGGCTTGGTAGGCAAAGCGAAGGTCATTTACTATGAAAAGGCCTTCAGCCTCCCCAGCAAGATTTCTGACGAAATGTTTCTGGTCCCTTCTCAGCAGTGTCTGAGCCCTTCACACCAAGGAGTGGCGCAAATCCTGGTTGCCATTCAGTCGAGCCACGTGACATGCCTCTGTGGCCTACAGTGAGATGATATTCTGCCTTGCCCTCTGGTGTTCGCCAATGGACTCCTGCACTGCATGGAGTGTCTCGTGCTTAAAGAGCTCCCACAGAACTACTGGGTCCATCAGGTTTACGAGCTCAGTGAACCGATCAGAGACTGTCATGGTGAACCTCTGGGTACACTCCTCCTTCAATCTAAGTGAAACACACTGGAGTGGACACTGGAGAGACAGGGAGTTTTGAAGTGGACCTGAAGGGTAGCCACAACCAGTCTTTGGTTACCACAGAACTCAGCACTCCAGTAAACCCCACAGTACCCGAATCGCTATACCATGTCCAGCGATGCGGACTGATAAGAGGAGCCAGAAATCGCCAGTCTTTGGTACTTAGCAAAGTCCTGAAGAAGGAGGCTTCTCACTAATGAGATCAGCTCCCAAGCCATGGGGACTGACAAACATCTCATAATCAGCTCGATCACAGCCATATAGTGCATTAAAGTCGCCCAATACAATGCGAATGTCTTGCCGGGGACACACGGATGAGTTTAGCATAGAACGCCTCTTTCTCATTGAATTTACAAACATCGGTAGGAGCATACACAGAAATAAAAGACACAAAACCAAAATCATGCTTCAGTCACAATGCTATATTATGCTCTTTAACCGGTGTTACCTCTACTACCGACGATTGAGTCGGCTGGATATGGCTATGGCTCCTCCCTAGAGATGGCGAGCCATGATTACGTACCTCTAGGGTCTCTTGATGCTCCGAGATCCCCCTACAGTTTAACCTGGGACCGCAAAGTGCTCAGTTTCCATGGGCACCGCAGAGGTCTCGATGATGGAGAAGCTATGAATTGGTAGGGGAGAGCTGCTTTCCTTTCCGCACTAGGCTAGCCAGCGGTGGCAGCTGTAAGCGAGAAGGCATACTTAACACTACCTAGACTACCACACCATCGCTTCACATCACCCTGATTATGAAGCACCTACCCATATGTGTGTGTGTGTGTGTGTGTGTGTGTGTGTATCTCTTGTCTAAACATAAAACTCTCCTTCTCATTCATATTGATAATAATTTGTGTACTTGAAAAAACATATCTATGTAATCATACGCAATACTTGATATCACACAATACCCCGTTACTTATGCAAATTGTCGATGACCTCTCTTTGACCCTTCAATCCAGATTATTTATTACATATCTCTATCACTTACCTTTGCTACAGAGGATCGTGACCATCCTTAGCCGCAGTTTTTTTGGAGTTTGCTTGGAATTTCAGTTATACCATTGGTATAACTAAATAAAAAATATTTTTTGTTTCTGAAACTAAATATTCATGTTTCTTCTGTTACGTTGTAAATTATAGATCATATCACACGCGCGTGCGCGTTTTACATTGTGCGTACACTATAAATTAAATCATAAATCTGATACCTCATCTTATCCACAAGTACGCACACAGTTCTTCTTTTCACTCTTCCCCCCGTTCTTTTAAACAACCTCTGTTGTATCACAAAACTGAGAAAAAAGAAAGAAAATACCGCTATGTTTACCAACATCTTTTTATCTCTAAAAGAAAAACAAATAAAACAGAAATTACGTGTAGACTTGAGGCGAAACCCTTGGATATTAGACGAAAGGCTTCATCGCACACTGACCCCGGTTCTTCCTTTCTGCTCAGCCTTGGGGATTTTTTTTCCTCTGTTTTAGAACGATGCTCAACTTCAGCTGGTAAATATACTGGAGAGCAGACCCGGCAGAGGTTGTGTTTGTCCAGTTGAGAGCCGCTATCATCCTGCTTCAGGATGGAAAGAGAGGAATTAAGTATTCAGTATTTTTAAGGCGTGTATGCGTTCTATCTTTCGTTTGAAATTTTAAAAATGACCTTTTCACATCATCGGTCCCTTCTTTTTTTTCTGAGTAAACCAAGTACCTACATTTTATATATCTCGCTTGCGTTTCTAGTTTTTTGTTGTGTTTCCTCTATCTGTCCTCCCGTTTGTATAATGTCTGAATGTCTAGTGTGTTTGGCGTCCATCCCTTTCTCTCTCTCCTTCAATATATAATATATATATATATATATAATATATTTATATATATATATATATATATAATAATATATAATTATATATTCTATAACTTAATCTAATATATATATATATATAAAATATATAATTATATTTTATATATTCTTATATATCTATATTAATAATATATATATATATAATATATAATATATTATATAATTATATATATTTTATATATTATATATATATATAATATATATAATATATATGTATATAGTATATATATATATATAATATATATAATATATTGATACTTGATATATATAATCTATAAGTATATATATTATAGTAAAATACTTATTACTTTTAACTTTATATATATAATTATTAATATATATTCTATATATTATATATATATATATATATATATATATATATATTATATATATATATATATATATATATATATATATATTATCTATATATATTATATATATATATATATATATACATATATATATGTATATATATATATATATATATATATACTATATATATATTTATATATATATATATATATATATATATATATATGTATATATATATATATATATATATATATATAGATATATATATTTTAAATATATATATAAATATAATTTTATATATATATATATATATGAAGGAGAGAGAGAAAGGGATGGACACAAACACACATAGACATACAGACATATATACAAACAGAGAGACAGATAGAGGAAACACAACAAATACTAGAAACGCAAGCGAGATATATAAAATGTAGGTACTTGGTTACTCAGAAAAAAAGAAGGGACCGATGATGTGAAAAGGTCATTATTAAATTTCAAACGAAAGATAGAACGCATACACGCCTTAAAAATACTGAATACTTAATTCCTCCTCTCTTCCATCCTGAAGCAGGATGATAGCGGCTCTCAACTGGACAAACACAACCTCTGCCGGGTCTGCTCTCCAGGTATATTTACCAGCTGAAGTTGAGCATCGTTCTCAAACAGAGGAAAAGAATCCCCAAGGTGAGCAGAAAGGAAGACCCGTCCAGTGTGCGATGAAGCTTTCGCTAATTCC
>NC_051402.1:23194105-23201605 GCF_015228065.2 Penaeus monodon | reverse complement strand
TTTCTTCCTTACTTCTCCCTCTCCCACGTCCTTCTCTCTATATGCCCTCTCTCATCGTTCACTTGTACAAAAGCACCATTGATCGAAAGTACACAGACAGTCGTTCACTGTACGTCTGGGTATTTATTCACCTATCAATGTGCTGCGGAAGTAGGAGCAGAGGCGAGGGGGAGGGAGAAAGAGGAAGATGGAATTGAAAGAAGGAAAAGGGGAAACGGAAGGGAATGAAAGGGAAGAGACAGGAGAGAGAATGACAGGAGTGAAGAAGTGAGATGGGGAAGGAAGGGGGGGTGATAAATATGGGAAAAGGGGAAGGGACGAAGGAGAATGTCGGGGAAGGGAAGTGAAGGAGAAGGAAGGGACGGGAAAACGAAAGACAGAAGTAAAGAAGTGAGAAGGGATGGGGATGAGAAAGATGAAATGGAAGGAATGTGAGAGAAGAAAAAGTTGAGAGAGGGGAAAATTGTGGAAGTAGAAAATATAAAAGAGGAAGGAGCGAAAGGTGTAAGGGGTGAAATGGGGGGTAAGGAGAGGGGAGAGAAATTAAGACAAGAATAAGTGATAAGAACGAAAAAATAAAACGAGAGGAGAGAAGCAAATCGCAGGCGAGTGAAGAGAAATAAAGAGAACAAAGGAAGAAGTAAAACGAAATAGGTCGAAGAAACCACAAAGAGAGACAACAAAATAAAAAAAAAAATAAAAAAAACATCAGAATGGAGGATAGAGAAATGCATAGGTAGGAGAATAGAAAAGACAGATAGTCAAGAAAAAATAGGGAGAAAAAGGAATGGCGAGGGATAGAGAGAGTCCCATGTTGCACAGTGTTGACCAGCCTGTTGCAGTGTTGAGAGGCTGCTCGGCACTGTTCGTAGGTCGGCTACAACAGATGGCTATTGGTTTTATTTTGTTTTTCCTTTTATGCTTCGCTTTTCTCCTTCGCGCATCATTTATCTTACTCTTTTTTTCATATTACTCCGTTTCTGCTCGTTCACATCGCTTTCTCTTGTCCAGTGTTATATCGAATATCTTTACTTCCTATCTCTGTGTCTCTCTTTTCCTGTTTATTTACCGATCGATCGACTTATCTGTCGGTCTACCTGTTTATCAGTATGGTGTATCTTTGCTTTTCTATTTTAGTGTCTTCTGTTACTCATGGATCGTGTGATTGTGCGTTTGTGGGTGTATATATTTGTCTATGTGTGTGTTTGTCTGTGTAAGCGTGTGTGAATGTGGGTCTGTGTGTATGTTTATGAGCGTGTGTGTTTGCATATGCTTGTGCGTGTATACTTGTCTGTGTTTGCGCGTGTGTGTGTTTGTCTGTGTATGCGTGTGCTTTAGTTTGTGTATGCATTTGTGTGCATTTATTCTGCTTACAGAATCTTCCGCTTAAAGTCTGATGACTTTCAACACTAGATGATTATATTACATACATTTTTTTAATGTCTTACACGGAATGATTTACTTCCTTTATTTAAGCTCCTTTTACATTACGACAATAATGATTACTGCACAAGCATGAAAGATGAAACATCGTAAATTCGAAAACTTGATAACATGACACAATTAACGTCCGTATATGCCTCTTCTCTTCAAAGTTAAGCAGTAACCGTTTCCAAACTTTTGCTATTTCTACTATCTATTTACGTGATATTCGTCACATATATCATTCTCATTTGGAGACATTCTTGGATTTTAAAGTTAGAAATTTATAAATGGTACATAGATTCTTAGTTTTACTTATAGGTCTGCTTCATGACCTTATTTATTTATTTGTTTATTCATTTATGTATTTATTTAGTCATATATTTATCTATTCACATATATATATTTTTTTTCATTTACTTATTCATACATATTTGTTCGATTACTTATCTATTGTCTGTTATCTGCTCCGAGTATTCCTATGCATGTTAACGCCCGATGATCAGAAACGAATTAACTCACCGAGGCCTCTAAAATCTTTTCCTCCATCCCCTGTGACGCCCAAGTTTTGTATTTCCTGAGTAACATTTTCACCGGTTTTGAATTTTCTCGTTTTCCCTTTTTTATAGTACATGCGCTTACAATTAAGCGAAAGTTAGGCAATAAGAAAATGAATACTATATTTCTTACGAGAAAATGTATCAACATTTGAAGTTAATCTTAAGAAATAGATAGATGGATGTTTATTGTCCATACATTGCAAGGAAATTCAATAGATAAAAGTGAGAACCACATTAAAAATAAATAAATAAAAGTAAATAAATTCATATTACATTTATGGTCCACCTAAAGTAAGACGTCAGTTACATTACTAAAAAAAAAAAAAAAAAAAAAAAAAAAAATATATATATATATATATATATAATAAAATATATATATATATATATATATATATATATATATATATATATATATATATATATATGTATATATATAAAAAAAAAATATATATATATATAAACATCAGATCAGTGTTTACAATAAAGACAGGAAAAGGTAAGAATCACGTCATAAAACAAAATGGAGCGACACAGAACAACAGAGCTATGCTAAGAATTTCAAGGAAACACACATCAAAATCGGATATGAAGGAAATGCCGAAAACGTTGTTAGTAAAGCTTTGCACTTAGACACAACACAAAATGTAGCTAGGTCAGCACATTAAAACAAGGACACAACAACATACTATGACACAGAAAACGCAGAAAAAAAGCATACAGACTAATTAATATAACAAGAAACCCATTAATAACATAACTAGGCTGAAACATTGAAAATACGAAACACACACCAAAACCCATTAGAAAATCAATTATACGGATATTATATATATGTCTCCAGCATATTATAAAAAAAAAAAACATGGGACTATCTCATTCATCAATGACCTGCCTCCAGGTGTAAAATCCTATCTGTGTTCGAATGTGCTGAGTACTGAGGCAGTCTTGAAGAACACTGATTCTGTTTAAATCGCCCCGTAGCCTCTCCTCTGCGAGTACGCGACTTCGACTGCGCCGGGTCATCCCCTGTCTCCACTACTAGTTTGAGTCCGTTGATACGAAATTCCATTATTCAACAATGCGTTTTTATACACCTTGTGAACTGTTAAGTTCGAATGAAGAAGTCATCCTACGTGAGGAGTCAGAATGGAGGACCGAGTGTTGCAACGCATAAATAGCACCATCGATGTCGTTCTGGTCATTATTAAGCAACTCTCTAATACATCTACTGTGGTTGATTTAGCTGCCAATGGCAGCTTCACTGCATACGCCCAGGAGTCGTCAAAGACGCCGCTCCGTTCATACAAGTACTTGAAAAAATATTTTTGCTGCTGATATGTGACCAGCGCTTTCGGAGGCAGGAACTCCGAATTGACGTAGTTGTTACAGGTGGACGTGCGTGTAGTGATCCAGTCCGTCGAGATAGCACACTGGTCTTCCTACAACTGGAATAATAAAATCATATAGATAATAATGATAAAAAAAATAGACGAATGGTAACCATATGTATATTATGTATATTTCCCGTACGAGAATCGCAGCTCGCGGCTGGTAGCGGGAAGCGAGGATTCCGACGAGAGGAAAACCTGCAAATCAACGTTTACTGAAAAGTTATTTCCATCAGTGCGATATTCAAACTCGGTGTAATTTGTTTCCGTTAGTGTTCAGCACGTCCATTTTCACAGTGCTGATCGTGTGTGTAAGTGTTAAATAATTGGCATAATAATGAGTTATTGTGAAGATTATTTATTTACCAAGAACCAAGAAATATTTTCAGCTAAGTCTTTTAAAAGTTACCAGCGTAATATACGTAGATCATCGGTGTCAAAGGTCGACAGACGTCGCGCAGTTTGATCTTTGCATAGCAGCCAGAATAATCTCACGAGGACATTTTTATAAATATATCAGTACTTTCTTATTTTAAGGGTTATACGTTATTATCTGGGCCTAAATATGATTGTAATATGCTTAAAGTGTAAGAAATATTCCTACGGCAAAATCCTTTTTTCCACGACCTATTAATTTCTGTATGCCGTGGCTGTGGAAAACCTTGTGTATTGTGTGAGAATGTAGTAGTTGTAGGTTCTTTTGAAACAGCTGACAGGTGGAATCTTGGTTTATTCTGGAAGGGGTCATCAGAATCGTGTCCAAAAGTTGGCTCTCTCTGAGTAGGATTAACGATGTTGCCATACAATAGTGCAATTAAACAATATCCGAGTAACATTGGATTGATCTCTGACGACATCGTAATATATGACAAATATGGACTAATATATATATATATATATATATATATATATATATATATATATATATATATATATGTATATATATATATGTATATATATGTATATATATAAATATATATATATATATATATATATATATATATATATATATATATATATATATATATATATATATATATATATATATATATATATATCACCTTGTATGAAAATTTGAATCCTGGGGGAAAATATTAAGACTGATCAGAACATTCACTGCCTTGAGTCTCACTCCGCGTTGACCTTTCACCTGTCCGCCGAATTCTCTGCAGCTTCACACGGTTCAACAAGCTTAAAGGCTGTGTAAGGCTGCCTGCTTGTAATCTAACATTTCTCGGATGCAGGACTAATTGTTAAAGAAGCCAACGTTTTGACTGGCCGCAAATATTCCCGGCCGAACCACGATTCGCCCCATCGCAGCACTGATGAACGCCGCCTCGAAAAGTTTCCGCTTAACGGTAAAAGGCACTCCGTTATTCTTTTAATTGAAGGAAATGAATATCAAAATGTGGCACATTTTTGCTTGAGTGTGAGCACAAATTGCTGACGATTCTAAACCAGCGCAAGGAGAAAGGGCGACACAGCGCCACCCACGTGGAACGTATGATCGGCCTCGCTGCTATTAATCACGAACATTTTGTTTTACCTTCATCGATTACCCTTTTATAGTTATCGTAAAACGAATTTAACAAGGGCAGCTTGGCAGTCATACGGTGCCTATTCGCTGATATGAATACGGATTTTCCTCATTAACTTGAAATTTCCTCATTAACGCACACACACAACACACACACACACACACACACACACACACACACACACACACACACACACACACACACACACGCGCACACACACACACACAAACAAACACACACACACACACACACACACACAACACACACACACACACACACACACACACACACACACACACACACACACACACACACAACACACGCACGCACGCACGCACACCACACACACGCAAGCACAGACACACACATATATGCATACTTACATCTATTATCTATTTATTTTTCCATCTACCTATATATATATATATATATATATATATATATATATATATATATATATATATATATATATATATATATAGAGAGAGAGAGAGAGAGAGAGAGAGAGAGAGAGAGAGAGAGAGAGAGAGAGAGAGACGAGAGACAGAGATAGAGGTTATGTCATATGATATATATATATATATATATAGTATATATATATATATATATATATATATATATATATATATTATATATATATATATATAATATAATATATACATATATAAAATATATATATATATATATATATATATATATATAATATATATATATATATATATATATATATATATATATATATATATAATTATATATATGTATTTTTGTATTATTATTTTTTCTCTCCTTGTTTGTTGGTTATTTGTTCATAAGTCTACATATATCAGAGAGAGAGAGAGAGAGAGAGAGAGAGAGAGAGAGAGAGAGAGAGAGAGAGAGAGAAAAGAAAGAAAGTGAGAGAGAGAGAAAGGGGGAAACACATACACACAGCATAGACTAATAAATAGGACTCCGAGGTTGCAGTCGGTGAAGAAGTTCCTTGAGTAGGGTGATACCATCTGATAAGGTCTAGTTTAATTGATAACACCGAGATTGTCCATTCATAGTTGTCAAAATCATTTGAAACAAGTAGAAATCGTGCTGTGTTTTCTTCATGTGAAATATAAATATTTTTGATATTGATGAAAAAGTTTCTAGAACATTGTAGCAGCACGACCACGCAACCTGAAGTTCAGCGCAGTTTCCCAGGTTGGGTCACGCCAGGTCTACAGCCATGCCCTCGCTCACTGGGCAGCGGGTTCCCCTTGTTCCCTGTTCGCTAACACAGCGCAAGTGTACTTAAGCCACAGAATCTAGAACCGATATCAGCAATCCCGATCCTTCAGAGGAACACGACAACAGCAGCAATAACACAAGGACTGCCCAGTCCTTAACCGACTGGATAGTCTGCCGGCTCCCCCGCTGATCTCCACTCCATGTTCAGCACCCAGCCATACCTGTGGGCACTCACATCCACAACAAACACTCCCCAAAGAGATAAGACACCAGTCCAAATGGTGGATGCCAAATTATCTACTATAACATAATGGTGGCGTCCCTTACAACTAGGCCTTGGTGCATGAAGAGCGTCTCTACAATCCGACGAGTGTTCCAAGTTTTATACAAGAATGGCGCTGCAGACGTCAAACAATGTCGTTATTACTGAAAAGGTTAAAAGATCGACAAAAGCTTCTAAATAATATCCACTAATGGACAGAGATTTCCTTATTGTTGATATGGCATTACGCCTAGCGTCTCTCTGCCTTATAACCTGAGTCACAATATCTCTCTCTGATTTCTATCTTTCCGTTTATCTGTCTGTCTGCCTCTCTATCGTTTTCTGTCAGCTTTCTTGTCGTATGTTTCTCTGTCTTTCTATTACAGTGTCGTTCTTGTTCTTAAAAAAAATCGATGAACGTACAACAAGAAAAGACGAATGCAATAGACTGTTTAATATCTAGATACTTATTTAATCAAAAAGTGATGTATACAGACCCCCTAAAAATCAAAGCTTTTATTATCCCCACAATATGCAAGTCGAAAGCTAAGATGACGATGCATTTTGTACTGGGAGTAGCCTCCTACAGTAGCCTTACTGGCCAAGCACCTCTTAGGACATGACTATGCGGCCTCCGTCTCGTCTTCCGCCCCATCTTAAGGCGGTCTTGATCTCCACTTGAGTATCATGTTCCCTCTCCTCTCCGGACTTTGAGTAGCATTTATAAAGGATTTTGGAGGTATGGGATGGAGAAAGGGCGAGGAGGAGGAGGAGAAGGGAAAGGATTAGGAGTAGGAGGGATAGGTTAAGTATATGTAACAAGAGAAAGGAAGGGCTGGAGAAGGAATGATAGAAGGAGATAGAGGGTAAGGAGAAGAGAATGGGAAGGAGTACGATTAGGAAGAGGAAAAGGGAACTTTAAGATGGAATTTAAGAACAAAACCAAGAAGAGGGAAGAGGAGGAGGTTGACTATAAAAAGATAAATGAAAAAAGGAGGGGAAGAAGTAGAATTGAAGAGAGAAAGTACACGTGACTAAAGAATAAGGAAGTGAGATAGAATAAAGAAAGTTAAAATGGAAACATAAAAAGGTTAGGTAGAAATATAAAAATGAAA
>NC_051402.1:23169413-23171505 GCF_015228065.2 Penaeus monodon | reverse complement strand
TTAATATTTAATATATTTATTTTATTATATATATATATATATATTATTTTTTTTTTTTTTTTTTTTTTTTTTTTTTTTTTTTTTTTTTTTTTCAATGTACATTTTATTTGCCATTTAGGAAATATTGTTCTACAAAACAATATGAATAAATCTTGAAGATAAAAGGATCAATAACGCAAATCTGCAAGAATAGGTTTGCGTTAAAATGAAGTATATTTTCCGTAGTATTTTACACCTCTTCTCATACTCTAAAGTTACATAATCATTACACATGGAATATACACAGAAAGATAGATAGATATAAACAATTAGAGAAATATATGGACAGAATAGAGGAACGGATATATTGAATGATAGGAATGAAGATGCTTAGGCAGTTGGATTGATTATATAGACAGCAGAAAGAAAGACAGACTGATAGATAAATAAATAAGCAATATGAAATAGACAGAATATGAACTGATTTATTGATAGAGAAGGATAGAGAGATAAATAGATAGATAGGTAAATAAATAGATAGGTAAAGAGAAAGCAAGATAGATGGATAGATAGATTGTTTGATAGTAGATAGAAAGATGGACATAAATGAATATTTAGCCAGACAGATAAACAGATGGACAGACATATCGGAAAATAGACAGATCGACATATAGATAAACTTATAAACACAGATATAAATGTATGAAAATATTTTCAGCGAAAAACAAGAAGTGTTTTGCAAAGTGTCAGAGTTGACCTATCCTGTTTATCCTCTCTCGTGTACAAATAACGGACTTTCCGCGAAGCTTAACTTAGCTCATACATTAGCACGTTTCAGCAACATATATTTCAGGCAGAATGTAAATTAGATTTGTACAATAAGTGTAATGTATCTTTATCAAATATTCTTTCACGAGCGGATGTTACAAGAGAAATGAAACGAGAGGAAAAACTTGTTACAACGAGAGATAAAAATAACAATAATATCCCTGACTAATTGTCATTCGCCCCCGTTGTTATGTCTGAGTTTCTAGGAAAGATTACTTTTGCGCGTGTTTCCTCTGCCTCTTTCCACGTTTTATCAGGTTTTATTAGCATTATCACTTTACTTTTTAATAAATAAAATTTCGTGTCAGTTGTCTAAGATTGACTTTATTAAAAGTATAAATTTTGCTATAAATATTTATCTTTCTTTGTGTCTATTATATGTATAGTTATATATGCACATATGTAGTCATGGATATATATATATATATATATATATATATATATATATATATATATATATATATATATATATATATTATAATATATATATGATATTTATGATATATATTATATTATATATATTATATATATATATATATATATATATGTATATATGTATAAATGTATATATGTATGTACGTATGTATGTACACTGTACTCTACCGCGATGGTAGAAAAAAACACGAGGCACAGACTAGATTTATTGAAAAATGTGACAACAGTTTCGAATCAACCTGAATTTCATCTTTAGCTGCAATTTCTGGGCCTGAGGGCGAATCCCGAGAATTTTGAAACTATGTCTCAATTTTCAGTGAATCGTTCATATTATATATATATATATATATATATATATATATAATATATATATATATTATATATATATATTATATATATATAATATATATATATATTATATTGTGTGTGTGTGTGTGGGTGTTGTGTGTTGTGTGGTGTGTGTGGTGTTGTGTGTGTGTGTGTGTGTGTGTGTGTGTGTGTGCGTCGTGTCGTGTGTGTGTGCGTGCGTGCGTGCGTGCGTGCGTGCGTGTGCGTGGGCGTAATTGGAAGAAATATGCAACAATTGAATTAATATCTCTTTTTGGAAACTAAATACGCCATTTGATCGTTTGTTTTCCTTCAATAAGTGAAAAGGGAAAACATGAAGTATTAAGTATCGTTGACTTTGTTGTAGAATATTATTCAAATGCGAATTCCTGGAATTGTTTTGTTTATCGAAGTAGCAACACCTATGGAATTGAAGTTGTATTTCCCCATTTAAAATGAGTATAATAGCTGCATATTTCTTGAAAAATGAAAACGCATGCTTTAAACATCTATGTATGTCAAC
>NC_051402.1:23156907-23161813 GCF_015228065.2 Penaeus monodon | reverse complement strand
GGGGGGAGAGAAAAGGGAGAAGGGGAGAGAGAGAGAGGAGAGGAGAAGGGAGAGAGAGAGAGGGGGGACTGATGCTAAAAACCCGTCCCCTCCCCCTCCTACCCAGTCACAGCCTCGCAGTCCGCAGGGTCATCAGTGTGGCTTTGGCCGTCGTAAAGGGCGGGAAAAAGTACGTCGTCTTCCGCGCTCTCCTCGGTGCTCTCGGCGTCTGAGGTGCTTGTTTCGGCCTGTTGTTCGTAGGAGAGTCTCCTCAGGCGAGATATTTCGGGTTTACTCAAGCAGGGTCGGCTTCAGCTCACTCTCTTTGCGCCTTGAGGATTAATTCGGAATATGGCGCATCGTTGTTCGTGAAAGTGGAGAGCAGAAATCGGAAATATAGATAAAGTATTACCGCCCATCAGCTGATCCTGCAACTTCCACCCGCACCTCCTCACCCGCCTCCCGGAGTGTCTCGAGCGAAGCGTTATGAGGGAGCGATGGTGATGCTGTGACAAAGTCGGTTTGAAGAAAACCCTTTGATCCCATGAAAACATGAGGGTCTGGTGGCGCCGGCGTGGGCGTGCTTGTGGCAAATGTCCATTGCATCTGTGGGCGTGACTATAGCCCCGGAGCCGCCCCCCGCGACGCCCATCATCACCACCAAGTACGGGCAGCTGCGTGGTTTCTACCAGAGCGTGAGCGGGTACGGGCTGCGGGTTGCCACGTACCTGGGCGTTCCCTACGCTACCCCGCCCGTGGGGGCCAACCGCTTCAGCCCCACCCGCACGCTGTCCCAGTGGGTGGGTGTGCACGAGGCCACCAGCTTTGGGCCGGCGTGCCCCCAGCGCCTGCCCGACGTCAGCAATGAGACGGCCGCCCTCGGGAGGCTGTCGCGAGGCCGCCTCCAGGCCATCCGGAGGTATCTGCCGGCGCTGCGGCGGCAGAGCGAGGACTGCCTCTACCTCAACCTCTACGTCCCGGATGAAGGTACTTCATCGCCCTTCCCGCGGTCGAGGCGGAGGGGGGGGGGCTATGTGCCTGTCTAAGCCTGTGGCTTTTCCCTCTCTACTTATGCATTTGCAATGCTTTTATATATATGTATATATATATATATATATATATATATATATATATATATATATATTATATAAAATATATTTTATATATATAATATATATATATATATTTTAATATATTATATATATATATATATATATATATAATATATATATAATACATTTTAACATAGATTATATATGATATATATATATATATATTAAATATATATATATATATATATTATAATATATATATTAATATATATAAAAATATATATATATATATATAAAATATATATATATATATATATATATTATTTATATTTATATATTGTATATATATATATATATATATATATTATATATATAATATATATAATATATTATATACAATATATATATTAATATATATATAATTTTATATATATTATATATATATATATATTTTATTATATTTAAATTTTATAAAAAGATTATATATATAGATATATATATTATTAATATTTATATATTATATATATAGATATATATAAATAAATGTGTGTGGTGTGGGGGGGTGTGTGTGTGTGGTTTGTGTGTGTGTGTGTTGTGGTTGTGTGTGTGTGTGTGTGGGTGTTTGTGTGTGGTGTGTGTGTGGTGTGTTTGGGTAGGTGTTTTGGTGTGGTGTGTGTGTGTGTGTGAGCGCACGTGCGTGCGTGTCTATATGTATGTATGTATAAATATATTCATATAAGTGTGTATGAATATCCACATACGAACATACCAACATCAATATCAACATCTACAACGACACAATAAACGCACACCCACACACACACCGAAGAATAAAGTATAAGTATCTTTGCGTACATATGTGTGCATACAAGTGCTCACACACGTCTCTTTCCCTCGGCCATGTAGCCGCCGGGGGAAGTGGAGGCGGCCCGTACCAGAGCATAAAAAGTCCTTTAGAAGCTCGATCAACACTTATGGGCGCGTGAATATTTTATATGGAAAATCTATCCTTCTTTCTTTTTTCTTATTCTTCCTGTTGCGTCGCGTTTGGGATTGTTTTTTTCTTTTTTTTAATCGGTGTTCGGACCCTCTTGGCTTTGCCTTCTCCTTTTTATATATCCATCATTTTTATCATTTCTGCTGTTTTTTTTTTTTTCTTATTTCCTCTTAATCTTCTCCATCTCATTTTCTCCCCAGTATTATTCCGTATTTCTTTTCATGATCTCCTTCTTCTCCTATCTCGTTATTCCTCTCCTTTTACTTTTATATTTCCTCACAAGCCTTGGTTTTATTCTTATTAGCCTAATTATTATTCCCTATTTATTGCTCCCCATTTAATTTCATTTTCCCTCTTCTGTTGTACTTTTTACTCTCGTCTTTTACCTATACATCGAGTTCTCTACTTTTGTATTTCATTCTACCTTCTCACTCCGTCTCTCCTTCTCGAAAATACCCTTCCTCTCCCTTTCCTCTAATTTACTCCACGCCTCTTCTTCTTTACAACATTAACTCTAATTCTTCATCCTGTCTCTCTTTCCCATATATTCCGATTTCTTCTCCTAGTCTCTTCTTCACTTTCCCTTTCCTTTTTTTCCAAATCTATTTTCCTTGACTCCAATGCTTCCTTATTCATTCGATTTACCCCTCTTCTTTACGCCAGTCATCTCCCCCTTTTTCGGTATTCTCTTTACTCCACCCTAGACCCCCTGTTATTCAATTTTCTTCTATTTATTCAGTCGGTGTGTATCTTATGTCTTCTCTTCGGCTGGGCATTTCGTCGTATTTTTGTTTAATTTTATTTTCCTCTTTGCTCCCTTTTCTATTACTTTTTTACTTCTTTCTCGCTATTGCCCCCTCCTTCTCGTCTTTATTGAAGAATAATTTCTTTTTCCCGTCATTTTCCTTGACCTTTCTTCAACCTTTTTCTCTCTAATCGCCTTCTTTCATTTCTGTATATCAGTCCTTTCTTTCTATAAAGTAAAAAAAAAAATCCTCCTTCACCCTTCACCTTTCTTATTTTTTGAAGTCGCATTTTCATTTATTTTATCCTCTCTCCTCGCTATGCTCGTTCCTCCTCTTCCCCCCCCCCCCCTTCCTTTCCTTTCCTTTCCTTTTCTCCTCTCCATCAATTCATTTAACTCCAAGATCTCTTTCAAATTCCCTTCTAAGATTCTTATCACTAAAAATAGGAAAGGGATTTGCCATTATTTTCTATAATGATGTGTCATTACTACTGATTAATATATATTAATTGAAATATATTTATAATCATGAATTTTATTAAATTCATATTGTATATATTTTTACTTTTTACGAACTAAACTGATTTTATGACGTTCGATAATTTTATGTGATTTTTGTATTTTTTATTTTCGTTATCAGCTTTATAATTATATTATATTTATTATTGTCATTATCAGTATTATAATTATTGACAATATTGTTTTTTATTATTATTATTTCAGCATTATTACTCCTACTTAAACTTGTTATTGATAATATCAATATTGATGATAAGGAAAATCACCATCATAATGATGATAATGATAGTGAAAACAACAACAATAATGAATATTATAATGATGGTGGTAAAAATGATAATAATGATGATAAAGATAATTATAATAACAATTATATGATGTTGATAATAGTAATAGTAATAGTAATGATAATAATGATAATAATAATGATGATGATATCAATAATAATAATAATGATAACAATAGTAATAATAATAATAATAACAATAATAAAAGCAAAATGATAATGATGATACTAATAACAAGAATGAGGATGATAAAGATAATGATAATATAAATGATACGAGTAATAACTGTAATGATATCATAAAGAAAATTAGGAGATTATAGTTATGGTAATGAAAATAATGATAGAAATAATAATGATAATAATAATAATAATGATAATAATAATAATAATAATAATAATAGTGATAATAATAATAATAATCATAATTATATTAATGGAGACATTAATGATAATAACAATAACATTTATGATAAGGATAATAATGATTAAGATAAAAATAAGAGTGGTGATACTAATTGAAATACTGATAAGGATTGCAAAGATATTAATATATCATTATTATTTTTATTATTATTATTAATTCACGATTTTTGTAATTATTTTATAATTATTGTTACCATTATCATTACTATTACTATTATCGTTATCATTATTGTTATGATCCTGATTATTATAATTATTTTTCATTATGAGCACCATCATCATGCCCCTTATCTTTACCCTCATCCTCACCTTTATCCCTTTCTCATTATACTTACTTCTACTATTATTATCATTATTGATGCTATTATTGTTATTATCATTATCATTATCATCATTATTATTATTGTTATTGTTGTAATCATTTTCATTATTATTATCATAATCATTATCATCATTTTTCCTTGTTGTTTTAACCATCATCATCATCATTATCATAATCATTACCATTATTATTATCTATTACATGTATAATTCCTCTTCCTCTTCTAGTTTTCACTGTCATTCTTATCATTAGCATAATCATTATGAACATTATTATTTTCACCAATATTATTATCATTATGATTATTATCAATATTGTTTTCCTTATTTCTAATCTAACATCATCATCATTATTAATATCGTTGTTTGCTGTTATTCTTCCTTCTCATTAGCATTAGCAATATTAGTTAAAGTAAAAGTAAAGGAGACAATGCCATTATTGGTATTAATCATATCTCTGTTCCAGCAACCATCACTATAACTATTCATTTCCAACATCATCTCATTATAACGGATGACATCCTCACTGCCCTCACGATGTCACTTAGGCAACGGTAATCACTTAGCACTGCGATTGCTTT
>NC_051402.1:23134407-23139407 GCF_015228065.2 Penaeus monodon | reverse complement strand
AATTGTGGGAAAAGAGGAGGTAGAGAGAAGAAGAGCAATGCAAAGCGGGAAATGTTCCGAATAAATAGGAAAGGAAAAAAGCAAGAAAAGAAAGAGGGTTGGGGAGAAAAGGAGAACAAAAAGAGGAAGAAATTCAGATAAATAAAATACGAAAGAAAGGATGTTGGGGAGATGAAAGAAAGAGGAAAGGAGGGAGAAAATAAGAACAAGGAGAGAGAATTGCCTCAGAAAAAAATGAGATGCGAAAGGAGTGATGTAGAAGCAGGGGATGAAAAGAAAAAGAGGAGATACAGGAAGAAAGATAACGCTGATAAGAGGAGAGGTCTCGTAGAGTGAACAGGTCGTGTAAGGAATGAGAGAAGAAGGGAGAGGGGAGAGACCGGGATAAGAGAGGTAGTAATGATAAATTAGGAGGTGGAAGGAAGGGAAGAGGGAAAGAGGGAGAAGGAGGAGGAAGGAAAGTTGGTAATATGAGAGAGAAAGTAGAAGAATAAATCCTGCATAACTTCTTCAGGGAAGGGGGGGGGGGGGTTGAAATGAATATAACAATAAGAGAGAAAGTTCAAAATATGAAGGAATGGTAAAGGCAAAGGAATGGAAGAGGAGGAGGGGGGGGAGCAAGGGCATGGATGAGGGACAAAGAAATGAAGATAATAAAGTGGAGGCAAGATGGGCGGAAGGGAGTAGAAGGGAAGGAAGATGGAGAGGCAAGGGGACGGAGGGAGGGACGAAAGTAGGGAATAACCAACTGGAGACTATTTCATGGATGTGGTTTTATACTCGGTATTTACATCGGGAGTGTGAAGGCTTACTTGCCTATTACTCTTCGGGTGCTCTGGCGGTCGCTTGGCTCAACTGTGAGGCTAATTTTAAAAGAGTCTTTGTCTTAGCTGTTCGCTCTCTCCCTCGCTTCCCTCGCTCTCTTGCTTCCTCCCTTTTGCTGTACACCTTGTTCTTTTTTCCGTGTCTCTTCCTCTTATGCTCTCTCTCTCTCTCTCTCTCTCTCTCTCTCTCTCTCTTCTCTCTCTCTCTCTCTCTCTCTCTCTCTCTCTCTCTCTCTCTGCCTCTCCAACTTTTCTTTACTGTTCATTCTTTCGCTTTTCTTTTGTTACTTTTTCCTCCTTCTTCTATAACAACTTTCTGTCATTACATTTATTGTTACGCATTACCCCCCCCCCCCTACCTGCTAATAAACCAAGTCATATATCACCTTGCCTTCCTCCCGTCTTTCAAATTTGTCTCATTTTGCTTTTTTCAATATCTTTCCTGTTTCGTCCTTTCCTCATTCCGTCGACCAACATATATCTTTTTTTTTCTCTCTCTCTCTTTTTTTTTTTTTTTTTTTTTTTTTACCCCTTCCCTCCTTTCAATATTTCTCTTTCTTCTGCTCCTCCGCTATACTTCCAATATATCTCCTCAGCCCTCCTTCCACTACTTGGCCTCCTCCTGTTCTCTTTTTTTTTTTTTTTTTTTTTTTTTTTTTTTTAATGCTCCTCCTTCCCTCATGTTTGTCCTACTCTTCTTATCTTCTTTCAACATTCTCCTCATAATTTCCCCCCTCCTTTTTAAATTTCTCTTCCTCCCTCCCTCGTATATTTGGTTCTTCATTCTCATTCTCCTTTTTCAGTATACATCCATAAATACATGCATATATGTGTATATATATATATATATATATATATATATATATATATATATATATATATATATATATATATATATATGTATATATATATGAACACACACACCTTCCTTTCTATATACATCTTCCTTCTGCACCTTCCTCATTCTTTCAATACTTCTCCTCCTCCTTCTTCTGCTTCTTCCTTCCTCACCTCCTCGCTTCTTCCAATATTTCTCCTCCACTGTCTTCCTCTTAATCCTTCCATTTCTATCTACTCTACGTTTTTATTTGCACAGTCAAGAGTCCTAAACTTCTCCTTCTGACGGGGGGCTGCTGGCTGGCTGTTCCGAACGAGGCCCCGCAGGAACTTTATCCCACGACTAGCTCCCCTCTCTGGCCCCCCTGCTATGCCGTCTCCCTATCCCCTCTCTCTGATTTTCCTATCCCCCACCTAACCCCATCCCTTTCCTCTAACTTTTTTTCCCCATGGGTAGCACCCTTTTATAATTCCCTCATACCCCAACCCCACCCTATCATTCTACCCCCCACTAATCCCACTTCCATTCCACCACACCCCCTCCCTCTAACTTTAACCCACAAGTAGCACCCCACCCCATCTCCAACCCCATCCCCATCTCCACCACCCTCTCTAGCCCCCATACTCTAACTTTATCCCTATCGCTTCCCTCTAACCGCCTCACCCTGTTCCCACCAAACCTCTTCCCCTTCTTACTGCCCACTCCTCATCCCCTTTCTTATATCTTTTCTTCGTGTCCCTCCTTGGGTCTCCTGGTCCCTCATTCTCTTCACTTGTGCCCTATTTCTCGTACTTTTTCCAATATGCATTTCTATCCATCTTTCTGTCCACTCCCGTTCGAGTCTAACCTTTACTAACCCCTCCCTCCCCTTTCCATGTGAGTTTTCTTGCCTCTCTTCCTTTCCCTCATACCGTGCTTATATCTAACCTTTTCGACCCCCCTCTTCACCAGCCTTCGGGACCAAAGCCTCCTGCTCATTTTCCCTCCAACACCACTATGTATCCCCTTCGTCCTGCTCCTCCTCCAACCTCTCCTTATCTCCTTCTCCATCCTCTCCTTATCTCCTCCTCCCACCTCTCCTTATCTCCTCCTCCATCCTCTCCTTCTCTCCTCCTGCCACCTCTCCTTATCTCCTCCTCTAACCTCTTCTTATCCCTTCCTCAGACTTATCCCTTCTGCAATACCTCTTTATTCCTTCCTCTCCCTCTTCTCCCGTTCCCTCAGTTCTCAATTTCCAACCCCTTCCTTCTGCTTTCCCCTCCAAACCCCTCCATCAAACCTCCTTACTGAACCCTCTCCTCCTACTCCCTCCCCCTTCCCTAATTCACTCCTTAAGATCCCCCAACCCCCTTTACCCTCTACTTCCTCCCTCAACTCCTCGTAACCCCTCGTTTCCTCTCCCCTTACCCCCCCCCCTTCTAATACTCAGTTGAAAACCTAAAAAAAAGAGGGGGGGAGGGAATACCACGAAGAAGAAAAATCAGAACTGCCGCTGCCGAAACTGCGCAGTCAAACAAATTCCAATTTTGGCCGTGAATTGCTGCGTGCGGAGGGCGACATTACCGTAACTCGCCGTAAAGAAAGAGTGGATCGCGTCGCTCACCATAGAGAGAGAGAATAGAGGGGGTGGAAGAGAGGGGGAGGAAGCACTGTAGGGAGGGCTGGGGGCAGAAGGAGCAGGATGGTGAGAAGGGAGGGAGTTGGAAAGATAGTAAGGGATGGGGGTGGGGGAGGCACAGGATGCAGAGCGGGTAGGAAGGTATTAAAGGGGGTATGAGGAGAGTGGGGGAAGGGGGTGGGGAGCAGGGTATAGGGCGGTAAGAAGGGGGAGGGGTGGGGGGAGCACTGTGAGTAGTTGGGGAGGGACCCTGGTAGGGGACACAGAAGCGGACAGAAGGAATGGGGTCGGTGTAGGAGCGGGTGTAACGATATGGTAGGGCACGAGACACGGGTGTAGGATAGGAGTAGTAAGGCATTGGCGGTATAAGGAATATCAGGGCTGAGGGAATGGATGGGGGTGCTCGAGAGGTATAGGGTCCTATAGGTAGGGTCCCGGGAGGTGGGAGGGGAGGACGAAAGTGTATTGTTCAGACTCGGCCATGGAAATTCTTGGCGCTGACTGTCGTGGCGAAAGAGCATTGTTATCGTCGCGGTATGTGTTTCCGTCCTTATCTATTTCTCGCTCTCTCTTAGACACTTTTAGGGCTCTCATTCTTCTCTCTTCCTTAACAAGTTCACTTTATGTATACCACAGACACACACATACACACACACACACACACACACACACACACACACACACACACACACACACACACACACACACACACACACACACACACACAAAAAACAAAACACACACCACACACACACACACACACACATACACTCTCTCTCTCTCTCTCTATCTCTATCTCTCTCTCTCTCTCTCTCTCTCTATCTATCTATCTATCTATCTATCTATCTATCTATCTATCTATCTATCTAGCTATCTCTCTTCCCCCTCTCCCCTCCGTACCTCTAACTCTGCTTCTCTCTCTCTCTCTCTCTCTCTCTCTCTCTCTCTCTCTCTCTCTCTCTCTCTCTCTCTCTCTCTCTCTCTCTCTCTCTCTCTCTCTTCTCTCTCTCTCTCTCTCTCTCTCTCTCTCTCTCTGCCTCCACACCCTCTCCCCCTTCACCCTTTCTCCCCTACGCCATCATTGCTCGGGGCGAAGTGCGAATAATTCACGCAATAAAATCACAAAGACATCGTAGGACCAGACGAAGAAGAGATTCCAGGTTTTCTGAAAAAGGAAGACTGCTGTGAGGGCGAAGAAAGGAGGAGGGAGGAAGGATAATGGAGGGACGAGGAAGGAAGAAAGAGGAAGGAGGAAGGAGGAGGGAGGAAGCAGGAAGGAGGAAAAAGGAAAGGGTAGTTTATATAGGGGAGGTCTGACCACAGGGAACGTAGAAAGAGAGAAAGAGAGAGAGAGAGAGAGAGAGAGAGAGAGAGAGAGAGAGAGAGAGAGAGAGAGAGGGAGAAGAGAGAGAGAGAGAGAGAGAGAGGAGAGAGAGAGAGAGAGAGAGAGAGAGAGAGAGAGAGAGAGAGAGAGAGAGAGAGATGGATAGATAGAAAGAAAGAGAGAGAGTAAGGAAGTTAATAATTTGAGGCGTGAAGGAGAGAAACACAGACGGGAGGGGAAAGGGGAAAAGGTATATCATTTAAGAGTGCGTGGAAGGGGCAGAGGAAAAAAAGGGGGTGTGAAAAAAATTAAATTGGAGCAAAATGAAGGAGAGGATAGATAAAGACGGAGAAGGGAAAAGAGAATGATTGAAAAGCAAATAGCAGAAAGTAAAAG
>NC_051402.1:23131692-23134307 GCF_015228065.2 Penaeus monodon | reverse complement strand
AGAAAAAAAGGATGGGGGGGAAAATAAGGGGGGAAAATGGGATAAGGGGGTAAAAATTTTTAAAAAAAGGATGGAAGGGGGGGGTTTTTTTTGTTTTTTTTAAAAAAAACCCCCCAAAATAATTTTTAAAAAAAAAAAAAAAAAAAAAAAAATTTTAAATTATTGAGGGGGCGGGGGGAAAAAAAAACCCCTTTTTCCCGGAGATCCGGGGGTTTTTGGGAAATTTTTTCCCTTAAGGGGGGAAAGAGAGGGGGTTGGGGAAGGGCTAGGTGGAATCGAGGTAAATTTTTAAGGGAAAAGGGGAAAAAAATTTTTTTTTTTATTTATATTAAATATTATATATAATAATAAATTATTTTTTTAAATTATAATATATATTAATATATTGTATTTTCTTTTGCTTTGTTTAGTAGGAGGGTTTTTTGGTTCCTAGCAATTCCCTATTTTTCCTCTTTTTTCCTAATATTGGCTTTCCCCTTGCTTTCCCAAAAACCCTTTGAAGAAAGAAACCCGGAAAAATTTTTTCCTCCCAAAAAACCCCCGGGCAAAAAAAAAAATTTATTTATTTTCTTTTATCTTATATTTTGTGAAGAAAAATAAGGGATGGAGGGGGAGCGATGAAAAAAGTTAAAAAGGGTTTTGGGGAAAAAAATTTTAATTTTTTGGAAGAAATGGGTTTTTTTAAACTTCCTTTTCCTTTCTGAATTTTTTTTTTTTTTTTTTTTCCCATTTACAATTTTTTCCTTTTTCTCAAAAATTCCAGCAAAAAAAAAATTTTTCCCCTTTTTTTTTTGGGTTGGAAAAAAAAAAAAACCCTAAAAGGGAGGAATCTGTTTGGAAAAATAAAAAATTTTTTTTTTTTTTTTTTTTCCTTTTTTTCCCGGTCCTGTTTTTTTTCCTTTAAGGGTTTAAAATTTTTTTGTTTGTTTTAGTTATCATATTTTTCCCTTTTTTTTTAGAAATCAAAAATCAAAAAAAATGTGGGAAAAAAATCAAAAAGTGGAGAAAACCGAAAAACCCTTTCAGGGGGGGAAAACAAGGGGGAAAAAAGGAAAAAAAAAAAAAAGGGGGGGTGGAAAGGGGAAAGAGAGGGAAAAGAGAAGGGGGGGGGAGAAAGAAAGGGGGGGGGGGGGAAAAAAGGGGGCTTTTAAAAAAAATTTTTTCAAAAAAAAAATTTTTTGGTTTTAATTGAAAACCCCCCAAAAAATTTTCTGGGGGGAAAAAAAAGGGGGGAGAAAAAAAAGGGGGAAAAAAAAAAAAGGGGGGGAAAAAAAAAAAGGGGGAAAGAGGGGAAAGAGAGAAAGGGGGGGGGGAAAGGAAAGGGAAAGGGGGGAGTTTAAGAAGAAAAGGAAAAAAGGGGGAAAAGGGGAAAAAGGGAAAAAGGAAAAAGGGGAGGAGAGAAAAGGGGAAAAGAGAGAAAAAAAGGGGAGGGGGGGGAAAAGGAAGGGGGAAAAGAGAGAAAGGAAGGAAAAGGGGGGAGAGAGAGAGAGAGAGAGAGAGAGGGGGGAGAGAGAGAAAAGGAGAGGGGGGGGAGAGAAGAGAAGGAGAGAAAAGGGGGGGGAGGGGGAGAAAAGAGGGGGGGGGAAAGGGAGAAAAAGGGAGGGGGGGGTTAAGAGAGAGAGAGAGAAAAGGGAAGAGAGAGAGGGGGGGGGGGAGAGAGAGGAAAAAGGGGAGAAGGAGAAAAGGGAGAGAGAGAGAGAAAAAAAGAAAAAAAAGAAATAAAAAAGGAGATTCGAGGATTTTTTGGAAAGAGAAGGAAAAAAAAAAGAGATAAAGATGGGGAACGAAAGTGCAGGAGTAACTAATAATAATAAAAAAAATACATACCCATAGAAAGGGAGAAATGAGAAGATAGATGCAGTGACAGATAACCAAAGAGACAGAGATATAGGGAATTTTTTTGTAGGCCTATAAGTACCAATCTGCTTGTCACCTATATCTAAAAATAACCAAATGAAGCAAGCAAATCAACGAATAGCCAGAGATCACATAATCATAAACATCTAAACTTTCAACCCAATGTGGTAACTATTCTCGTAACACCCCCCACCCCCCACACCTTACCCTCACCCCACTACCCACGCCAATCCTCTCTCCCTATTCTTAAGTAAAGAAAAACCCTATATGCATCAGGGGATTCGAGACAGCCATGGTGTAGCCCTCCCCCCTCTCCCTTTCTTCCCCTTTCCCCTATTCTTTGCATTATCACAAATAGTAATCATTCCCTTTTTTCGCCCAATAGGGATATTCGGGACCATGAAGTATTACGCTCGTTTCCCTTCTTTTGGATCTCTTTCTCCCCTCCCCCACCGGCCCATCTCTTTCTCTCCCCTCTCTCTTCTCCCCTCCCCTCCTCTCTCTCCTCTTTTCTCTCTCTCTCTCTCTCTCTCTCTCTCTCTCTCTCTCTCTCTCTCTCTCTCTCTCTCTTTCTCTTTCACACACACTCAGTTTTCGTCAATCTAAACATAAAATATCGCTCAATATTTTCTACTCATTTGCCTTTATTTCTTTCCCTTTTCATTTGACCCCCCCCCCCCCCACAATCCCCTCATATGCTCTTATTTTTCCCCAATATCTTATTTCCCGTGGATGCTATCCTCTCGTCTAAAATACCT
>NC_051402.1:23104192-23111692 GCF_015228065.2 Penaeus monodon | reverse complement strand
TTGAGGAATAAGATTTCACGGAATTATTATGCTGGAAACAAAGGTACATGAGAAGGTACCTGCAACACCTGGGTTGTTTTCGTATCACTTTTATTCTTAGCTGACACGATGGCTCTTATTATTAGAGCAGACGATAAAATAACAATGACCTTAGTACTGTACTGCAATATATTAGATGGTTTTATAACACATTCATAAAGAAATATACAAAAAATGAAAACCCAAATGAAAAAGATTAGTTATGAGGAATAACGCTGAGGGGAATAGGGAAATGCATTGTGTGTGTGTGTTTGTGTGTGTGTGTGTGTGTGTGTGTGTGTGTGTGTGTGTGTCTGTGTGTGTCTGTGTGTGTCTTTGTGTGTGTGAACCTGCATTTTTGTGTGTATGGATGTCCATGTTCAAATAAGTACGGATAGATATATGAATGAGAAAGGGAGGAAGGGGAATGAACTGGCCGTGGAAGAGGGGAATGGAACACGAAATTTATAATAGAGAGGGGAATTATACAAAATTTAAAAAGTCAAACTAAAATATACGAAATGTATGAATGTGGCCCCTGTATTAGAATAATAATATCCTTCCAAATTATTACCATAGACAGAATAGGAGAAGGAATGGGGAGGGGGGGGGGGGGTAAAGAAGGGTGAAGGTCCGGTTGAGAGGGGAAGGGACTTGGGCGGTGGGGGGGGGGGGTTAAAGAAAGAAAAGAAAGTAAATGAACATAAGTCAGAACCTAATTGCTCCCATAATTATCCCCAAACACTTTAAGAAACAAAAGAATATGACAAACCCTGTGCTCATCTTGAATTAAAGGGGAAGAAAATGATGATGAATAGAAAGACGGAGGAGGGGGTAAAGGAGGAGGAGAAACGTGGTTGGAAGTAAGAGAGAATATGAAAAAGCGAAGGGTGAGAGAAATGATGATATACGGGAAGAGGGGAGAAAAGGGAAATCTAAAAAATAGGGAGAAAATTGCAATAGAAATGGTGGAGGGAATATACTATAGAATAGATATAGATCGACGGAAAATTAGATCAGTGCGAAAAAATACAGTATTTAAAGATAATCGAGAAATTGAAAACAATAATAATGAAAAAGGTACAAATGATAGAAAATAGAAAACCAACACAATCTAATATCCAATTATTACGTCATCGTTTTAATATCACTACGATCTTGCTGTTTCCATATTAGCAAAAGATAAAAGAATACTAAACAAAATCGAAATAATATATCTAGAAGAGAAAACGAAACAAGAAAAAAAGGATTTTGGACAAACAGGATGGCGAAAATATACTGTTTTCTTCACATGATGGTCCGATCTCCCGGGCATGAGGAGGAAGATGTGAGTTATTAAATTTTTCCTAACTTGGATATTGAGATTGTGTCATTATCATCATCATCATTGTTGTTATTACTATTATTATTATTATCTTCATCACTATTATTATCATAATCATCATCATCACCATTAGCATCATCATTAGCATCACCATTATCATCATTATTATTACCATTATCATTATTATCATTATCATCACCATCACCATTATCATTATCATCATCACGTTGATAATCATGAAGTGACGACTTTTCTATTAATTGTAATTAAAGTTATATTGATAGGAAAGTACGAATTAATAATAATTTCGATCATTATCATTTATATTAATATAGCTATCTTCATTAATAGTGCTACTATCAAAAGTAGCGACGGCAAAACATAAAACCAAACGCACAGTTAACAGTTAAGAGAACATATCAGACACCAAGTTATCTCTATAGTGGTCCGGGCCACGTGTCCTGGGCTATCGCAGTGGCTGTAGGTGGATTAGAGAAGCCGTGATCAGTATTCCACCTCGAATTCAATTTGGAGTATAACTAACACTTTCATTTACATGTTGAGAACACTTTATAAAGGGGTCTCTGTTATGGTGCTGAGCTTTGGACGTGAATGTCTGGGGAAGGAATTTAAGGGGGGAGAGGGGTTGGAGAGAAAGGATGCAGATAAGAGGAGAGACCAGGTAGCAAGGAGTGATTCTGAAGGGGAATGGTGAGGTGACGAGCGAGAGAGAGAGAGTGTAAAAGAGAGAGAGAGAGAGAGAGAGAGAGAGAGAGAGAGAGAGAGAGAGATAGAGAGAGAGAGAGAGAGAGAGAGAGCAGACAGACAGACAGACAAACAGACAGATAGACAAACAAATAGATAGACAAACAGACAGACAGACGGACAGACAGACAGACAAACAGACAGATAGACAAACAGACAGACAGAGAAACGGACTGACCAGACAGACGGAGACAGACAGAGAGAGCACGAGGTAGACAGGAAGTCAAAGAGACAGACATGCAGACACACAACTATCCAATGGAAAACAGGGTAATAAAATACGCGAGGTTAAATACAAATAAGAACAAAACTACTATAGCTATCATACATACAAACGTACGCACACCAGGCGCACAAACAAATAGGCAAACCAACAGACAAACCATCTTTTTCACCATCCCTCCACCCTCTACCCTCCCCCCATTTCCTACTACTCCCTCATCCCCCCCCCCCACGAAACTCAGAGTTGAACAGACGCGTCAGTTAATGCGACTATTCTGCCGACTGTCAATCATTTTCGTGAAATTAATAATATTCCGCGTCGCTTTGGCAATGTTCCTACTTCGGACGGAGGAATAGATTGTACAGGCGTCGCCCCCTTCGTCTCCCTCAGGAAGAGAGGGAGATAAAGGTGGAGGGGATAAAAGAGAGGGAGAAGAGGGGGTATGGTGGGGGGGGGGGAGTAGGCGTAGGAGAGGGTTTGGCGCTCGACTCCCTCTCGCCTTCTAAAGTTGTGCCACATAGTTATTGTAACGATGTTGATAGAAATATCGGTTGCGATGCAGACAATGATAATGTAGCATGAATAAGGAGAATGGGAATAAGAGGAACAACAACAACAATGATGATGATGATAATGACAATAACAATAATGATAACAACATCAACAACAACAATAATAATAATAATAATAATAATAATAATAATAATAATAATAATAATAATAATAATAATAATGATAATAATAAATATAACAATACTGCGATTACTACCACTACTATTCATAGTTATGATAATAATGATAGTAATGATAATGATAACAGGAATAATAATGATATCAATAACAACAACAAGAAAGTATGAATAAATGTTTCAACAATTATTTCAATATTCAGGCCACATCACCAAAAGCGCAGCCAACTCAATCACGCCCCTCAAAAAACATTGCCTACTGACGGTGTTCGATGTTCTGACTTGGCAAACAAGTGAACACAAGCCAGCTGAAGGTCCAGTGGGTGTTGAATCGTTTGGAATTTGATGTTCGAATCTAAATAGGTTATGCTGTTCGGTCCTCGTCGAGATAAGGTGCGGTACAGCCTCACCAGAATGATGGCTTGTTATTGTGTAGTGTACACGGAGGTAGAAACTGTATGTGTGTACTGTAGTGTTCCATGCATGACACACACTGATATATTTAAAGGAGGATTTGTAAATGTAGATGTAGATATGTACGGAAATTTGGATTCTTAAATTATGTGCATTGTAAATACCCCCCCCCCCCTCCTCCCTCCTCAGTCTCTGCGTTTGTTTGTCTTTCGGTTTCTCCCTCCCGTTACCCACCTTTCTTCTCCTTTCCCCTCTTTTCTTTTCCATTCCCTGCAGTTACCCCACCCTTTTCTCTCCTTCTCTCTCTTCCCTTCTCCCTCCCCATACCCTTATCCTTTTCTCTCCCTTTCCCTCACCATAGCCCCTTCCTTTCCCCTCCCTCTTCCCCAATTCGCGCGTAAGTGTGAACCCATAACTACAAGAACACGTAATTCCGGCCGACATAACTAACTCGAGTCTCGTTATTGTCTTCCATAATTACTTCCCTTCGAATATTTGCCACACGCTCACGCACACACGCACGCATATGCACCCAGTCGCTCTTGTTGAACTATTAAAGGAAACCTCGTTTAGAGACATATGTACTTTGTCTCGCTTTCCTTCTTTTTGAGAGGCAGAGAGAGTGCGTATATAGAATGAAAAGGGTTGGTAAACATAGAAACGTGTGTGTGTACAGTATATAGTTTTGTCTATTTATAGGAATATGTTCTCTGACGCACACGCGTACAATTACACGTATAAGAACAAGAAGCATTTTAAATATATAAGATATACGAACATACAGTTTGCCCTTCAACTGAAAACGCACACAAATACACGCAAATGCAAAGAGAGAGAGAGAGAAGAGAGAGAGAGAGAGAGAGAGAGAGAGAGAGAGAGAGAGAGAGAGAGAGAGAGAGAGAGAGAGAAAAGAGATGAAGAAGAAGAGAGAGAGAGAGAGGGGAGAGAGAGATAAAAGAGAGAGAAGAGAGAGAGAGAGAGAGAGAGAGAGAGAGAGAGAGAGAAGATAGATAGAAGAGAGAGAGAGAGAGAGAGAGAGAGAGAGAGAGAGAGAGAGAGAGAGAGAGAGACGCACACACATACAAGCAAAGCTAATAAAACATAAACAAACACCCACATACACCCCAAAAACACGCGAAAACACACATTCACAAATATACACAAAAGTGAACACTCCCTCACACCCACACGCACACAGAGCCTACACAAATATCAGAAAATAGTGTCAGTGTGTCTACAAAAGTGTCGAGAGCTCTTGTTTACATTGTTATTTAACGGACAAACAGCTGACCCACCGGACCCCGCTTCCCTTTGTCAACACGATCGGAACATGTCTGGTAGAGGGGTGGGGTGGGGGTGAGAGTTAGAGGCGGGGGATGGAGGGGTAAGGGTGGGAGTCGATAGGGGTAGGATTATAGGTAGAAAAATAGTAGAGGGAAGGAAGGGGAGGGTAAGGAGGGAAAGAGGATGGGGAGAGGGGTCAATGTAGGGGGAAGGGAGTAAGAGGGAAGGTTAGCTTGTGAAAGGGATGACAAATGATGAGTGGGGTTGGGACTAAGCCTCACACTTCATAAAGTGATGGTACTGCTGGTAAATAAGTTTCTGTTCATGGTATTGACAACGTTTGTTTATCATCTTATTTGCTATTTATGTTCTCGTCTGTTGTTTTTTATGATTCTGGTTGTTTTAATGTGACGTTATAACACTCATGGAAATATATTAATACTGATGTATATGACAATAATCCTAATGACGATAACGAATTATTGTTAATATTACTATTATCATTATTGTTTCATTATTGTTATTTTCATTACTGTCACTATAATCAATATTGTTGTTGTTATTACTGTTTTCATTATTATTATCATTATTATTATTATTATTATTATTATTATTATTATTATTATTATTGTTGTTGTTGTTGTTGTTATGAGTATTATTATTACCCTCTTTATTATTTCCTTATCTTCATTATTAATATTATTATTATCAGTTATCAGTATCAATAGTCATCATTGTTATCAATATTTTATTATTATTATTATCATAAGTAAAGTCATCATTAATACCAATATTTTTGTTATTATTATCATTATCATTGTTGAAATTATTATTATTATTATTATTATTATTATTATTATTATTATTATTATTATCATTATCATTATCATTATCATTATCATTATCATTATCATTATCATTATCATTATCATTATCATCATCATCATCATCATCATCATCATCATTATTATTACTATTATTATCATTATTACTATTATTATCATGGCTGCTATTACTTTATTATTATTATTATTGTTATTATTATTATCATTATTATTGTTATTATCATGGCTGTTATTATTTCATTATTATTATAATAATAATAATAATTATTATTATTATTTTTATTACTATTATTATTATTGTTATTATTATTATTATTATTATTATGCAAAAGTTTCCTTAGATCTGCTAATTAAAATCAAACACCGAGTTACTACCAGTGACCTAGGGTGATTGAAGTTTGAGGCAATGGAACATCAACAAAAACATGCAAAAATATGCAGAACAACCACAAATCAAAACATCCAGTCAAGTCAATTCATGAACACAAAAACACTTCAGATCGATAAAGCTCTTCTGAAAAAATGCGCTGTGCTGTTTAAGACTATATTTTGGACTTTTTCTAATTTTGGATTTCCTGGTATTTGTTCAAGAAACTTATCATTACCTTTCTTTATAAGGCCAAGTGCTCCAGTTTTGTTTTTTAAATGCCACATCTTTTCCACCACTATTTCCAGGTCTTTATACTTTGATATCTTCTCGAACACTTTCGTTGGGACGTTTCTGTCTGCAGGGATGCTCATATCTATAAACAGGCAGGTGTTGTTTATTTTGTCCTTGATGACATATCTGGACAATTCGATTGTATAGTACGATCTGTGTGAATTGGAAAGTTCCCCAAGATTGTAGCATCTTTACCTTCAGTAACTGGCTCTGGATGGTTTACCATTTATCTTGCGTTCCGATAGAAAAGTGTTTGCAGATCTTCCAATGCAGGTATTTGCCCACTCTGTCGTGTCGATTTTTGTACTCATTTGGTGTTAATATTGAGCAACCGGACACAAGGTGATCAATCGTCTCAACCTTGTCTTCACAAAACCTACACTTTGGGTCAGTGCCATTGTGCAAGATGTTAGCTTGATAGTTTCTGGTAAACAAACTTTGATCTTGGGCTGCAAGAATAAAACTTCTATGCCACTGATGGGTCGCGGTTTCATCTACATCAGCTTGTTTGCTTCGAGTTGCAAACTATCTGGGGAGAGACTTTTCATGGCGCCTAGATTCAAGTTTTTCTTGTCCGACCTTCTTCGCTTTTTGTTTTCTTTGTTTAGCAGCCAATGTTGGCGACATATGTTCGATGTTTTCGCTCTCAATACTTAATTCCTGAGAAAACTTATCTGATTCCTTTATTACCGAGTGTTTTCATGTACTCTAACTAATTGAAGTATCCAATCGTTGGTTAGATCTAAATATTGCAAGAGACCAATCGTAGTTGTTTTGTAAGATAATTCCAACTGCATCATCCCCTACTTCCTTTACTTCTAGGGACGTACAGACGGTCTACGTCTGATTTAGGGTGATACATTCTGTTGCATGTCAATTGCTTCCTAATTTTGGTGTCAATTTGTTTGAGTTCACTTAAGTTCCAGTCTATTACGTTAAAACTATAAGTAACCACAGGTATTGCAAGAGTGTTGATTGCTGTTAGTTTGTTCTTCGAGTTAAATTTCATTTTCAGGATTGACCTTACTCTTCGGATGCATTCTGTACGTATTTTTTTCTTCATCTACGATTGTTGTATACCATCTCCTTCGTTTAATCCTAGATATTTATAGGTTTCTTCCTGATCTAATTGCTTTATTAATGTATCAGCACTTAACTCTGTATTGTCAGATGTAACTAGTTTTCCTTGCTTAAAGGTTGCTTTAGCATGCTTATCGAGACCAAACTTCATACCTATGTCATTACTAAAATCTTTTACGGTTTTCAGCAACCCTTCC
>NC_051402.1:23066692-23071692 GCF_015228065.2 Penaeus monodon | reverse complement strand
TTGTTTGTGAGCAATCGATCTGTGTGTGTGTGTGTTGTGTGTGTGTGTGTGTGTGTGTGTGTGTGTGTACGCAAATACAAACTTATTTCCAAAAGCCTTTTCCACATACAACACAGTGCTAACATTTTAATCTAAGCATAAAGGGAATTAAAAAGATAAATTATCAGTCTCCAGAATTTTTGCATATGATTAGTTTAAAAGCACAGTGTCCATGTAAATGAGCAAGATATATGAACAAGAGACGAATGAAAAAGTAAAACAAAAAAAAACATATGAATAAATTTGCTTAATTAGTATCAAGCGAACAATTTTTTTTTCTGAATACTACAAGCACGGGGAACACAAAGTCACGTGCCAGCTTGCCAAAAAATAATAGGCAACTAAAGCACGAGCTAAGGGCGAGACTTAAGGCAAATGGTCTCCCCCCCCACGCCCATTTTCCCTAGTCTCTCATCCCCTTCCCCCTTTTAACCCTCTTTCTCCTCGCTCCCTTCCCCTTATCACGCTCTTTTCTTTCATTCCCCTCACATTTTCCCTCATCCCCTTCCTCAGTTTCCCGTTCTCTTTTCGCTCGTCCCCTTACTCAATCACTTTTCTCTCGCCCTCTCTATCCCCTTCTCTTCCTTCCTACCCAAACCCTCCTCCCCCCTGTCCTCCCTTTCTTCTTACCCCCCTTTCTTCTTTCCCCCTACTCCTTCGCCTCCCAAATCCCCGTCCGCACCCCCCATCCCCACTTCCCTCCCCCGCTCCCGCGTATCAGCCGCACCGGGTTACATCAGGAGGAAGGACAATGTTGCACATTATCTGGCAGGAGTTGATAATAAATTCACTTGCTGATCACGCCGTAATTCTCCCGGTTTGGGGGGTAGGGGGGCAAAGGGGAGGGGTAGGGGGTAAAGGGAAGGGGGAGGGGGCAAGGGGGAGGGGTAGGAGGACAAAGGGGAGAGGAGAGGCGGGCGGGGGTTGGTGGAGGAGGGGGAGGGAAGGGGAAGGGAGGAGGAGGTTAGCAACATTGACGCCATAACTCGTCGCTAATATCCTAATGTCCTCCAGTTATTCATGCTTAAACGGCGGAACATTCGTCACTCTGCGAATTAAAACGATCAGGACGAAGCTGGAGTTTTAAAGGGAAAAAATGCAGGAGTGATTTATTTTCTCGCTGTGCATAATCTGTATTTTTTCGTCCTTTCTCTCTCTCTCTCTCTCTGTCCTTTAGCTCTCTTGGTTAATATCACTAGGTTTGTTATAAATATCGCATCTCTTCTCCTTCCCCCTCTCTCTCTCGGTCTCTATTTATCTATCTATCTATGTATCTCTACCTCTACCTCCTTCTTTTATCAATCCCACAGAAACGTATAAATTCTTATTTATTATAATTTTTTATAAAACAAAATAATACAATATCCCCAATAAAAGGAAAATAATAGGGAAGAAGGAAAAAATATGTAATTAAAGGAGAAGAAAATATTAGATTCAACACCAACAATCTCAAGAGAATGTGTGAGGTGCCTCTCTCATTTTTCTTTTCGTCCTCTCTCCGTTTATCACTTTCTCTCCCTATCTCTCTCTCTCCTTTCTCTCTTCTTTAGGCTCATTTTATGATTTTTATATTATTTTTGATAATAGTAGTTATGTTTATTATATGTTTTTTATCTATTAATTGTTATATATATATATATATATATATATATATATATATATATATATATATATATATATATAATATAATATATATATATATATATATATATAATATATATATAATTAATATTATATATATAATATATATATATATATATATCATATTTAATATATATATATATATATATATATATATTATATATATATATATAATATATATATAATTATATATATATATATATATATATTATATATATATATATATATATATATATATATATATATATAATATATATATATATATATATATATATATATAATATATATATATAGAGAGAGAGAGAGAGAGAGAGAGAGAGAGAGAGAGAGAGAGAGAGAGAGAGAGAGAGAGAGAGAGAGAGTTTATCTTCACCTGGGGATTCTTGATTTCTATAATTAGTTATTCATTTTCTCCATATATATGTATGCTTTTCCCCTACACTCCACTTTTTATCTATCTATAGCAATATCCTCTCTACTTTTTCCTTTTTTATCATTCGATTTGTGGGCTTCTTTCATCCCTCTTTTCCAATTTCTTGCTTCGTCATCCTTCCTTTCCCCTATTTTCAGTCACCCTTTTTTCACTCTCTCATTCATTCATACTTTAACCCCTTCTGTCTCTCATTCTCTTTTCTTCTTTCTCCTCCCTCCTTCCCTCCCATTTCTTCTGTCTCCTTCATTCACACTGCCTTTTATATCCCCCTCAATCGAGCTTATCGACTTTTCCTCTCCTCTCCCCTCTTTCTTCTTTCTACTCTTTTCTTCCTTCGTCCTCCCTTTCTCCGTCCTAAATCTACCATCTTCTCTTCAATTTTCTCTCCTTCTTACCATTCTCTCTTCCTTTCTCGCTCCTCCACTCCTTCGTCAGCCCTATTCTTCTCTATCCTCTCCTTTCTCCCTCTTCTTTTCCTTCATTTCTCCTCCTCCTCTGCCTCCTCTCGCTCCTTATTCCCCCTTCTTCTCCTCCACCTTCCCTCCAGTTTCCCCTCCTCTTCTTCCAGCACTTTCTTTACCTCCATCCCTTCTAATTTCCTCCTCCTCCTCCTCCTCTTTCCCTTTAAATCCTCCTCATTCCTTCCTCTTTCCTCCCTTCTCGTTCCCTCCTCTTTCCCTCCTCTTCTCCCTCCCTTCACTCCCATAGCAAGCAAATTACCATTCGTCACGGACCCCGGGATCTTTATTTAAGCATTACCTCTTGAGTCCTTTATCTCCCAGACACATCCTTGTTCTTCACTTACGATGCCGCCGTCAGATTCTTTGTTCTTTTCTTTGTTTGTCCTGTTCTTTGTTTGTTTTGTTGGTTAGCTGGTTTTATTTGATGTTTTCTTTTCCTTCTCGTTTGTTTTTCTTATACCGTTTTCTTGGGCGTTGTATTGCTATTTCGTTTTTTTCGTTTTTTCTGTTCTCTCTCCTCCTTTTGATTTTTGCTTTTAGCTTTAATTTTGTTGTTCATATTATTATTATTATTATTATTATTATTATTATTATTATTATTATTATTATTATTATTATTATTATTATAATTATTATTATTTAGAGCGGGGGTAGTACATTTTCTTCTTGTTTTGGTTAAGTTCATATAGATGAACTGTATTCATGTTGATATATGTATAGAAGGTATGAATAAGAATGAATATCTTCACAACACAAGAGATGCATTTGGCCGGTTTCGGTTTTATCTTCATCAGAATACAAATACATCTGTTGTATCGTGAAGATATTAATTCTCATTCATTCCTTTTATACATAAGATTATATAGATTCGCTGTTGATGCCCTTGTTTCTTGTTTCTTTTTTTCTCTCTTACTATTCCGTCTTTCATTATCACTAAGGTCGTTTCCGTTTATCCCATGTTTTATAAAAGTAATATTTTTTAGAGTTTGGATTGTTAGTCATTTTGTGTTTACTATTATTACTGTCAATTATGTGACTTGTTTTGTTAGTTTTTCAATAGTACGTAGTTTAAAAAAAATAATGAAGTTATTGACACTATTGTTTTGTGACAGCCTCCTATTTAATATTTTTCATCTCTTTGTCTTGATATTTGTATGTCATCTTCGTTTGTTCTCTTCACACATTGATTTTTTGTCCCTTCTGTATGTCACCGTTTTCTACCTTTTTTGTGGTCATTTTTTATCTCTCTCTTCGATTTCATTCCTTTCTTTTTATAACTCATTTTCATCTTTCCACTCTGTTTCAGCTGGAGTTCTTTCATTTTAATTTCCCATGATTTTATACCTGCCCTGGGTTCGCATTCGGTCGCCCCTCCCAGTCGACTCAGCTGTGATTGAGTACTAACATGCTGACGTCAACATGTTGAGGTCAAAGTTGGGTCGGAAAGGAACTTTCTATCATCCTTCGGCTTGGTAAACATCTCCCCTACGTCCACTTGGTTATGGGACCAACTTTTGACGATCTGACTCTATTTTACTGCATTTTCCCTTTTCCCTGTGATTGCAAATAGCTCTATTGATTTACCTTCCCTTTTCCTTTGACTTGAAATCTGCCTCCCTTTGACTCCATATTCCCCTACCTGCGAACTCAAATTCCTTGTCCTTTGACTCCATTTCCTCCCTAACTATGAGTTCAAATTCCGTTACTTTTTAACCTCATTTCAAATCTTCCTGATGCTTTCACTTCTCCCTTCCATGCGATCTCAAAACCCACTCTCTCTGGCTCCAGTTCCCCCCTCCCTCTGCTGTCCTGTGATTAAATACCATCTGTTTTTCCTGTGCTCTAATACTCCTTTCATTTGATTTCATTTCACCTTTTCCTCAGACTCTACTTCCCTCCTTCCCATGATCTCAAACGCCGCTCCCTCTATCCTATGATATTAAATCTTAGTTTCAATGACTCCATTTCCCTCCTTCCTATGATCTGATGCCCTATTCATTTTGACTCAATATCCCTCCTTCCTATGAAATCAAACCCCATTCCCTCTAACTACTTTCCCCTCCTTCCTATGAAATCAAACCCCACTTTCTCTAGCTCTATTCCCCTCCTTCGTATGGTCAAATTCCTTATTTATACTGACTCCATTTCCCTCCTTCCTATGGCCTCAAACCTCCCTTCCTCTGACTTCATTTCCTTCATTCATTCGAGACTCAGTGCTCTGATTCCTTCGCCTTTTCTCCATGATCTTAAACTCCTTTCCGTCTGACTCTATCTGCCTTTCTCATTGACTGCACACCGTGTCCCACCTCCCTTAAATTCCCCTCTTAAACTCCATTTCCCTAGCTTCATTCCTTTTCAGTTCATTCACTCCTTTTCTTCCTTCGTTTGACGCCATATTATATTTTCTGTGACGCCTCTCCCCTTTT
>NC_051402.1:23041692-23044192 GCF_015228065.2 Penaeus monodon | reverse complement strand
ATATAATATAATTTTTAATTTTTAATAAAAAATATATATATTAATATATGTGTGTGTGTGTGTGTGTGGGTGTGTGTGTGTTTTTGTGTGTGTGTGGGTGTGTGTGTGTGTGTGTGTGTGTTGTGTGTGTTGTGTGTTTGTGGTTTGTGTATATGTATATGTATATGTATATGTATATATGTATATATGTATATGTATATTATATGTATATATATATATATATATATATAATCATATATATATATAGATATATATATATATATATAATATATAGTGTATATATATTATATATATATGCATATAAATATATATATATATATATATATATATTATATATATATATATATATATCTATATATATAATGGACACACACACACACACACTCACACACACACACACACACCACACACACACACACACACACACACACACACACACACCACACATATATATATATATATATATATATATATATATATATAATATATATATATATTTACACACATAAATGTGTAAACGTTTACACTTTTTCTCTATATCACAAACACTGAGCATTGTAGGTTCCGAGAAATCGCATATCCACTGAATACGTTTCCTCCAAAAATAACGCAGGTAAGTAGAATTAACCCGGCATAATATTCGCGAAAAGGGGGATGTTATCGCCTTTTTATGCTCTCGCCAACGACCTTTTCATATTTAAAAGTAAGGAGCATTGCTCTCTTCCTGGCCTTAAATGGCGACTTTTCTCACGCTTCTTTGGCTATCAAAAAGTTTTTTTTTTTTTTCAACTCTCCTCGGTTCTTTCCCTCTGCAAATGGAATGGTGTTGCAAATTCGGAATATCATCCTCTAGATATTGCTAATTGGACGATTCAGACGTAATTATGAACCGAGTCTCGCCTCTTGCTAATTTACGACCGTCGTTTTCTAATTACTTCTGGAAGAAAACGGAATCTACATGACAAGAAAATGGGAACTTTCGTAATGCAGATGTTAAGGTCAGACCATAGTGTTAGATCTATAAAGAAATACCTGTCTTTACTTACCTTTTTTATATCATAATATCGTTGCATTTAAGAATTATCACATCGAAGTGAAAAAAAAAAAAAAAACAATTTCACTCCACACCATATCCACAACATATCTTTAATGCATCCTTTTGTCATATTTATCCAATTATTTCCCTTCTCATGGTTTGATATCAAGGATTCTCGGTCTCAGAGGGATTACGTTTCAATGCATTGTGTGGATTCCGATTATGTTACATAATCTGCTGCTCCCGGGAGGAAAGTTATGAACACAAGAAGAGTTAGATACAATAGGCTCCGAACATCAGGATATTCTAGATGTTGGGAATTTTTCTTATTTTTGCTATTGTTTTTTTCCATATATACATTTCATAAATACTTTCATGATGATTTTTAAACTAGTTACTATTCATTAGCACGTTGTTCTCAGTCTCATTATGATTTTAACTGTTAGGATTATTATTCTTGCAATCGATAGTAGATATAATCATTAACATAACCATTATTAAATGCACGATTATCATTATTATTATTGTTATAATCAACAATATTTTTTGTGATAATGAAGGTTATAATGATGATAATGATGATAAGAGATGATGATGATGATCGTGTTAATGAAGTTGAAATCCTTATTATTATCATCATTATCAGTACTGACAATGGTGGCAATACTCATTTCTCATTAACATCAGCAGCAGCACCAAAGTGACATAATAGTTATGATTATACGTGTTATGGTTGTCAATATTATTATTACCGTCATGATCATTATTGTTATAAACATAAATATCTTCTTAAGATCATCATCCACAGGAAGCGCTGGGCCTTAACAGAAGAAGAAAAGAAAATGGTCTTGGTATTCCCTCTTGCAATATATTTAGGCTCAATTGCAAGCCTGTGTTCGCAGACCAAGAGCGTGCATAGCGTGTTGTCAGAGATAACGATTGCTAGTTTCCTTTTGTGTGCTTCCAAAGCATTTTTCTTTTCTTTCCTCTCTCTATATTTCTCTTTCTTTTTACTTTTGTTGTGGTTCGCGTTTCTCCGTTTGAGTGAGGCTGAGGGAAGAAGGGCGTGCGTGTGTGTCGTTTATTGTTGCGGCTGTGTTTGTTTGTTTGCTTGTTTGGGTGTGCGTGCATTTGTCTGTTTGTTGTAGGTTTATTGTTTATCTTTGTGCGGGGGTTCATTTGTTTTTGTGTTTGTTTATTTTAATATTTGTGTTTGTTTGTATATGACTGTTTAATGTACGTATGTATGATAAGCTCAGTAAATTCTAGAGATCCCACGAAGAGACAAACGATGACTATCGAGGAAAAAAAATGAAAGTGAAAAGAGAGAGAAAAAAGGAAAAAAATGTACATAAGGTCAAAGCATAAAAAAGTAATAAATAAAGTTGATAGGTAATGATAGGAAGATCCGCAACAGAAAAAAGAAAGAAAATCCAATGGTGACAATAAAAGAGAGAGAAACAG
>NC_051402.1:23021692-23026692 GCF_015228065.2 Penaeus monodon | reverse complement strand
TTTTAAAGCGAGAAAACTTGCCCGAGTTGAGCCGTTAATGCAATTAAATCTACCTCCCTTCATAAACATATATCTAAATGCCCTTCAGCAGGGAACGTAAGAAAGAAGGACAAGCGAGTGGAAGAGGGAGAGGGAGAAAGGGAGAGAGAAAGAAAGAGAGAAGGGGTGGAGGAGGAAGGGAGGAAGGGACTGAATAAAGGAGAGAAAGAGACAGAGAGAAAGAAAGAAAAGACACATTAAAAAAGAAATCCTTTATTGGAAAGATCACAAAGGGAGTCCGAGAGCTGAGGTTTAATAGAGGCACAATAGATAGAAATACCACAAGACTGCTGATGTAAAGGAACAATAAAACGAGAGGGAAAACAGATACAGAAGTGGAGAAGACAAAAAGGGTGAGATATTGGCTCAAGGTGTGAGGGAGAGCAAGAAATGGTCGACACCGCTCAAAAGATTGAGAGATGGAGATGAAGATGGCGATAGTGACGTAAGAAATCGATAGACAGTGATATATATATATATATATATATATATATATATATATATATATATATATATATATATATATATATATATATAAAGAGAGAGAGAGAGAGAGAGAGAGAGAGAGAGAGGGAGAGAGAGAGAGAGAGAGAGAGAGAGAGAGAGAGAGAGAGAGAGAGAGAGAGAGAGAGAGAGAGAGAGAGAGAGAGAGAGAGACTGAGAGACAGACAGGCAGACAGACAAAAAGAGAGAAACTGATTTAGACAGACAGACAAAGGTTGCCGTAGAAGCAAACAAATGGATAACAAAAACTAAGAGGAAGTCCAAAGAACAACAGAATACACACCAGTAACAATGGTAATGAGAATAATCTTAATCTCAGTGGAGATCAGCCGTAAATTGGCCAAGTCCAGCTGACCCGCTGCACGTAAGCCGATAATAAAATCTTTATTTACGTCAGGCAGGGTGAAATCGGCGGACCGTAGCGGCACCCTGAAATAAGCTCACCTTAAAATCCAAAGCCTTGTGCCCTTCCATATGGCAAATTGCCTCTCCAATGCCCACCGGTGCAGAAGTTGCTCAATACAAAACTTTTGACATTAGCTCTTGAAGTATAAAGCCATTAGCCCTTCGCCAATTGAAGCGAATAAAGGGAACTATGGATATAAATTGGTCGTTAAGGCGTCTCGAATCCCCTCCCCCCTCCCCCCATTTTTCCCAAAAAATGTGAAACGGAATGATCTTCATAACGTTAGGCTGATGTTGATCACAACTTTCACAGGTGCGAGAATCATCCCATTACGAAATTGAAATTCGAGGAGAATTAGGTTAATGACGTTAAGGCAAATAATTCGCCCGGGAAGTATTGCCTTTTGTTTAGTGTGCCATGATGATATGTTGCTCCCTATTGCACACTCAAAGAGATGTAAGATCAGAGAGATTTTTTTTTCAATCTAATCTTTCCTTTCTGTTGCACACTCTGTTTCCATGCATTGTCATCATACCTTTAAAACTATGTGCCTCGGTTTTCTTGCCTTTATTCTTATCTCAGATTGAGAATTCCCGTTGGTTTCGTTTATTCTTTCACAGTATATTTTCCTCCAACAACTATTTATTCAAGCTTTGGCTCCTGCCTCACCTTTCCATTTCCTTTCTTTTTTACCGGTTCTACAGCCATTGCGATTTCCACTCCATCTGTACTCCCTCACTCCACTCTTTTGCTTCAGACCGAGGTCTTATATTGCCTCTCAACCCCTTTAATCAAACGTTTTTTCGTTTCTCTTTTACCCTTTCACTTTTTCCCCCTCAACCCCTCCCCCTCCAGCTCCCCACCCCCTTCAAGCCCCGATCACGTCTAGTCATTTATCCAATTCTAAAACACGTTTGAAGAAATCTCGGTAGCGCAACCCGGGTTTAAGGCTCGCACAAAGCCATGACGTGACCCAGAGCGAGCCAGGGTGAAGAACACGGCGTCGACGCGCGGAATATACATCCGAGGCGATATAATATTTTCTCCTCCACTTCTTTTCGCCCTCCCTCTCACCCTCTCTCTCTCTCTCTCTCTCTCTCTCTCTCTCTCTCTCTCTCTCTCTCTCTCTCTCACTCACTCACTCACTCACTCACTCACTCACTCACTCACTCACTCTCTCTCTCTCTCTCTCTCTCTCTCCTCTCTCTCTCTCTCTCTCTCTCTCTCTCTCTCTCTCTCTCTCTCTCTCTCTCTCTCTCTCTCTCTCTCTCTTACTCTTTCTTTCTCCGTTTTTCTTATCTCTAGTCACTTGTTCTGTTCCTTCTTCTCTTTTATTTTACCCACAATAAGCGAAGGACCTAATAGTGACTGGAAGACAGGGATCGAACGTGTCTATCTAAACGATGCTGTCTTCTACTTGAAAAAAATAATAATGATAAAAAAAAGAAAATAACAATTAAAGCAAGATAAAAGTGAAAAAAGACATCACAATGCGTATACGTAAGAAAGGAGAGACCAAAAGAAAGGAAAGAGATAAAACTGAAGGAAAAAAGAAAGCAAGGGGGGGAGATACGCCGATAGAGAGGGAAAGAAGGTAATGCCGTAACGGAAGTTACCAAGACGTCTCGAGGGAGGCTTCGAGGACTGGCCTGGGGCTGTTACTGCGAAGACGAGGGGCGCGGAGACCCTGATCGGGGAGGGGAAGCGGAAGGAGGGGCAACGGACGGGGAGGGGAAGGGGAAGGAGGGGCAACGGACGGGGAGGGGAAGCGGAAGGAGGGGCAACGGACGGGGAGGGGAAGGGGAAGGAAGGGCAATGGACGGGGAGGGGAAAGGGAAGGAGGGGCAAGGGATAGGGAGGGGAAAGGAAGGGAAGGTATAGGGAGAAAAGGGAAGGGAAAGGGAGGAACAAGGGAATGGATCGCGGTCATGGAAATAGAAAAGACGGGAAAGTGGAGGAGAAGTGTACGAAGGAGAGGGAGTGGAGAAGGAAAGGAAAGGGGAAATGGAGAACGTAGAGGGAAGACGTAAGGGAGGGAACGGAAAGGAAGGGCAGGTGAAAAGGATTAGGAGAGAGGGGGAAGGAAGAAGGAAGGAGAGGAAGGGAGTGGGGAAGGGAAGACAATGATAAAGAAGGAAGGGGAAGAGATAAAGGAGGGGAGAAGCGTTCCTCTTTTCTCCTTTTTTTTTCCTTCAAATTTTTTTTTTCTGTTTTTCTTTTGCACGTTTCTGCATTTCTCTTTACTATTTTTGTTTGACTTTCATTTAACTTTATTGTGTTGTTTTTTAATGTCTTCAAGTCATTTTACCTGTTCTGTGCTCGTTTGTTTGTCTGTTTTTGGGGTCGTATGCGTGTATCTCCTCTCCCCCTCTTCTCCCTCTCTCTATCTCTCTTCTCTCTCTCTCTTCCTCTCTCTCTCCCTTCTCTTTCTCCCCTCTCCCCTCTCTTCTCTCTCCCCTCTTCTCCCCCTTCTCCTCTCTCTTCCCCCTTTTTTCTCTCTTCTCTCTCTCTCTCTCTCTCTCTCTTTTTTTCTCTCTCTCCTCTACTCTCTCTTTTTTCTCTCTCCCCTCTTCTCCTCTCTTTTTCTCTTCTCCCCCCTCTTTCTTTTTTCTTCCCTTTCCCCCTCTCTCTTCTCTCTCTCTTCTTCTCTCTCTCTCTCCCCTTCTCCTTTCTCTTGCTCCTTTCTCTTCTCCTCTCTCTACCCTCTCTTTCTTCCCCCCCTTTTTCTTTCTTTTTCCTTCTTCCCATCTTTTTTCCCCTCTTTTTCTCTCTTTCTCTCTCTCTCTTCTCCTCTCTCTCTTCCCCTTTTCTTCCCCTCTCTCTCTTCTCTCTCTCTTCTCTCTCCTCTTCTCTCCTCTTTTCTTTCTTTTTTTTTCTTCCTTTGTCTCTCTCTCTTCCCCCTTTCTCGGTTTCTCTCTCCTTTATTCTCTCTCTCCTCCTCTTCTCTTCTCCTTTCATCTCTATTTTCTTTCTCTTCTTTATATCACACCCTCACTCTCCGCCATTCCTTTCCACGTTATTTCTTCCTTCTCTCCTTTCTCCCTCCATCCTTCCCTCCCTCTCTCCCACATTTCCCAGGAAGGGAAAAAAACAAACCGAATAGGGGGAAGAAGGAAAAATCGCCCCGGTTTATGATGATGGATTCACCTCCGAGGCAGGTGATGGCGTGAGGGGTTGGGGCAGGGGGGTGGGGGTGGGAGGGGGTCTGGGAGATGAGGGAGGGATGATTAACTCTGATGGAATGAAGGAGGAGAGGGAGAGTGAGATGGGTGGGGGGGTGGTGGGGTCAAGAAGAAACATGGACAGATCTGTGGAAGTTACTTTTTGTTTAAAAAATTTTAAAACGAGTCTCAGAAAAATACTTTTTCCTGCTGTAGCTTATAGATAAGTTTGTTTCGGTTTACTGTTGATTTATGTGTATCTCTTGTTATATATATATGTTTGTTAATATTAGCTTGTGCATGTGTATATTTACAGATAATTTTACCGTTTCAATGTCTTTTTATTTGCCTTTTAAAGTTAAATATTTTTTTGTTTATCTTCACTTTCTTAATTTGGCAAGTCTATTTCTTATTCACTTAATCACTTACCTGTTGTTTACATAGCCCGACAGACAATGGAAACATAAAATAAAACAACAATGAGGGTGAACGTAGATAAGAAACTCCCCCCCCCTACACCCCCATCTCCCCAGGTCAAACAGCAAGAACCCCTTCCCCACCTCCCTCTTTTGCTTGGGACTCCTTTTACCAAATAAACAATCCGGACAATCTTTTATTTCACCCCCGTCCCTCTGCCAACACCCCTTCACCCCCTCCCCATTCCTCCTCCCCATCAGTGCCGCCAACTCTTCACTCTCTGTGCCAATCTCCCCCTCCTTTACCACCATTTCCTCCTCCTTTCACCACCATCTCCCCCTCCCCTCACCACCGTGTTCTCGCCCATTACAACCACTTGTTTTCTCTCCTCCTATATATCCCCCACCCCCATGAAGGCATCGCCACCCCCCCACACACACACACAGACACTATCACATCCTCCCCGACCCCCT
>NC_051402.1:23001692-23011692 GCF_015228065.2 Penaeus monodon | reverse complement strand
CGGATAAAATAGAGAGAATGAGCATCACAACAGGAAAACTGCAATTAAGTTTCATGTTGTGACCACGGCGGCTCAAACATGAACCTACCGTTAAAAAAATAATAATAATAGATATAAATGTCTGATTTTATGTGTGCTTGTTTACACGCCTACATATACACTACTAGTCTTGTTATTGCTTTAGATTATATTATTTTATTGATTATCATAGTAATGGAATCCCAGATACTTTCAGTGAAATGGACTGTGAACGAGATCGATAGCGCAGAGAAAAAGAATGCAATATTAATAATATAATGTAAATTTTGTAAAAGAATTCCGGCAACCCACGATGCTACTTTAGCATGTGAGAACTACTTTTCTATGATCTTTTACTCCGATTCGGACGTACTGTGCCATGTATTTGTTTTATTTCAAAATGTTATATAATTATATCTTCAAATTATATTTTAAAAGTGTCTGTATTTTGTAATTATATTTACCTTTTTATTTTATTATTATATTTTGTTTTTGTTTGCTGTTGCACGTGATGACATACATACATTTTACGTCTGTATTTATAAATGTATTTTGTGTGTGTGTGGTGTGTGTGTGTGTGTGTGTGTGTGTGTGTGTGTGTGTGTGTGTGTGTGTGTGTGTGTGTGTTGTGTGTGTGTGACTGCGTTTGTCAGGGTTCAAAGCAATTTTTCTTGTCAATGGCTCTTTGGAAAAGAACGAACTCCGTTAACTGTTTGGTTAAGTTTAATTCAGAGTTTACACAGTCTTTTTCGTCTTCATCTTCCTACATTTATATAGCCTGCTCTTTCAAATGTGTGATGAAAATATAACATTTAGAGGTATATTGTAAATGCAAGTGTCCTTATTTATGAATGATAGTTTATACATAATTCTATTATCAAAAAAAAAAAAAAAAAAAAAAAATCCGAGGCTGACTTATTCGTAATTTCCGCTTATTTATCTATTATGTCCCTCTAAATTTGAAACGGATATTATTAGTACAGTTCTCGGAGATTTTTTGTTTATTGTTTATTCACACTGAAGTGTTAGTAATAAAGACGAAGTCTCCTCTTAGTTGAATTATTACCAACTCTCTTTTATTCCTCTTCAGTGATTAGATATTTGTAGTAAATTCCCATCCTTCGTTAACGCAGGAATAATAAGCCCCATTTCAAATTTCCGACTGGTAATTGAAGAAGTTTCGAGCAACAGAGCAAATCGTTTGTTATTTATCCTCCAGGGAATTCCTTGTTTCCAGACGTTTCCAACTCCCAAGAAAACTCCCCAAGAAAAAAGAAGAAAAAGAAAAAAAAAGATTCAGGAAAGAGAGAGAAAGAACAGGAGAGGTAAACGCCAGTCAAATATTTATGAGTGCAAAGCAATATAACTTTTAAGTCTAACATTTGTATTCTAGTCAAATTCCTTGCAGATGACACAAGTTCCGGAATTCGTAAATAATATATCGTCTTATACTCGCACTCCATGAAAGAATCACGCCCACGGAATATATACCAGGGGAAATTAGCTCCGGGTATACAAACATGCGAACCGGGTGGGAGTGAACTTTCTTTTACATATTTTATCGTTGTTATTGATATTATTATTAACGTTTTCATTATCTTTATCATTATCACTTTTATTACTGTTATTGTTATTATTATTGTAATTATTGTTATTATTATTTTATTATTATTATTATTATTATTATTATTATTATTATTATTATTATTATTATTATTATTATTATTATTATTATTATTATTATTATTATTATTATTATTATTATTATTAATATCATTATTATAATAATAAAAATAGTAATAATAATAATATTAATAATAATAATAATAATAATAATAATAATAATAGTAATGATGATGATGATGATGATGATGATGATGATGATGATGATGATGATGATGATGATGATGATGATGATGATGATGATGATGATGATGATGATGATAATGATAATAATAATAATGATGATGATAAAGATAATAATAATAATAATAAAAATAATAATGATAATAATAATGATAATAATAATAATAATAATAATAATAATGATAATAATAATAATTATTATTACTATTATTATTATTATTATTATTATTATTATTATTATTACTATTATTATTATTATTATTATCATTACTATCATTATTATTATTATTATTATCATTATTATTATTATTATTATTATTATTATTATTATTATTATTATTATTATTATTTATTATTATTATTATTATCATTATTATTATTATTGTTATTGTTATTATTATTATTGCTAATATTATTATTATTACTATTATTACTATTATTATTATCATTGTTGTTGTTCTTATTGTTGTTACTATTATTGTCATTACTATTGTTATTATTAATACTATTGTTATGATTGATATTGTTTTTCATTTACTTTTGCATTTCAGTTATTTATGCATTTATTTGCTTGTTTGTGAATTTATCAGTCTTTATGCTTCTCTTTCGGTCTGTTGTTTACAAAAATCCTATACACAGTTTAGCCATTTACCTATACATATATTCTTCTCTACGTCTATATGATAAATAACATGTTGATAACTGCATCCACTTGCTTCCAGAAGCAAGTGGAGGTAGTTATTGATCATCGGTGAACTTGCAGTATAATGCAATATTTCATACGGGACCATAACCCTGTGTTGACATTAATTAATATCGCCTGCAGACCCAATGATGGAGTTGGTATATGATAGGAGTTTGAGAAAAAAAATAGCTTAATCCGAAATTTGAACATTAATTGATGGATGTAAGGATAAAATGAAGGAAGGAAGGAAAAACGAGGCTGAAGTTGAAAGAACAGATAGATCTAGAGATAGATGTATAGATAGACAGATAGATTGACACATACACACAACGAGAGAGAGAAAGAGAGAGACAGACAGACAGATAGATAGACAGACAGACAGACAGACAGACAGTCAGACAGACAGACAGGGATAGAGACAGAGACAAACAATACAGAGGAAAACACAGACACAGAGAGAGAAATTAGCATAAACTTTGTTAAAGAGGCAGCGAGATAAGTAAGAACACTGGAAAAAATGCAGACAAATGGATCGGTAAATGGACAGAGCGACAGATGAAAGATAGACAAAGAGAGAGTTGAAAAGAAGGCGGGACAAGGAAAAGAGAGAGATTGGCGAAAGCAGAAACCAGTCCAGGGCATCTTGTTAAGAGCGAATTACCATATGAATGGTGCGCCATGATAGCGGCCGAAGGGAAGCTAGACAACACAGCAAGTTATTAATGACCGATGAAGACAGATTGACTTGATATTAACTCCCTTCTCTCCCCCTCTCTGCCTGCATCTCACCACCCCACTTTCCCCTCTCTCCTTCTCTACCTTCGGCTCTCCACCCCATCTTCCCCTCTCTATCTCTACTCTGCATCATCCCCTCTACCCCAATTCTCCCTCTTTACCCTAAACAATCCCCACCCTCCCTCTCTAGCTTTCAACTTGTCTTTCTTGCATTTGTTTTTAGAATTTTTTGTATATTGATTTCATATATGGATTCGCTCTCACCCTCTGTTTCTCCCTCCTCATGGCCGTCACAGTGCTCTTCATCCCGTCTCCCCTACCCAACCCCACCCCGTCTCCCCTACCCAACCCCATCCCGTCTCCCCTACCCAACCCCATCCCGTCTCCCCTACCCAACCCCACCCCGTCTCCCCTACCCAACCACACCCCGTCTCCCCTACCCAACCCCACCCCGTCTCCCCTACCCAACCCTTTCCCTCCCTCTCCCACTCCTGCCCCAACCATCCTGCCTTCCCCCCAACCCCTTCCTCTCCCCCCCCCACCGCATCTCCAACCCACTCCTCCTCCCTCCCCCAACCTCCCTTCCCTCCCCCCCCCATCTTTTCCTTCGAAGTTTTTGAAAATAAGGAGTTTCGATGAAGGATGGACTAGGGCGACGTCGCGGTGACGGGAGAAGTAATTCTGGGAACAGCCAAGAATTTTTCGAAAATGATAAAAATGATGTAACGAAAGTTCTCGACGATGTTTTCTTCGCTTCGGCTGTTTATTAACAACACATACATACGCACATACAACGTAACAGATATTCACACACTACATACACAGATTTATGCGGCTGAGAGTGTATTTGCATCTGTGTATGTTTTATTTATGCATATGCCCATAAACGCAACATATATATGTTTTTATGCGTATATGTATGTATACGTGTTTGTTTATCTACCCACCTGATTGTTCGTTATAATCCTCCCTTTACCTCAAGAAATTGGCAGACTGCATAAATATGCATACAAATACACGTTTGCAAAGTATCAGTCTCGACAAACCACAAGAAAAAAATCCAAGGGAGGTAAGCGAAAACCAAGAGAAAAAATAATAACAGAGAATATGACAGAGAAACATCAAATAAAGGAGAGGGAAGCAAAAGCAAAGCCAAATAACTGTAAGCTTCAAGCAATACAGGGAGAAGCAGAACAAGAAAGAAAGCAAAAAAGATACGTGGAATAGAAAAAGTTAGGAAAATGTTCAATAGCGAAGGAAGAAAAGAACAGAAAATTGCAAGAGAACAGAAGAACAAAATTAAAGGACCAAAGAAGAGAACAGAAATACAAAAGAGAAAACGAGACGATAAAACAGAAAAAATAACAAAAAGAACAAACATGAGATAGAAGCAGACGAAAAAAGAAAAGCAGAAGAACAGACAACAAAATCCAAACGAAAAAGAAGAAGAATCCAAAAACATAACAAAAAAGACACAAGACAGAAAGAGACTAGAAAACAGTAGGTCAGAAGAATAAACATAGAGAGAGAAAAAAATACGAAGAGAACAGAGAAACAGACGAGAAAACAAAAAAGAAGCAGATAATAGGACAGATATCAGGATGATATATAGTAGAAACAAAAAAGAAAAAAAGAAAAAGAAATTGGAAAGAAAAGAATAGAAAAAAAATAAAAACAACGAAGACAAATAACAGAGACAGAACAAGATAATTGAAGAACCAAGACAAAGAATAACAGATAACAGCAATACAAGAGGATAAGCCTGCGAAATGGCACTTGCAAGATGAGAGCAACTCCATACACACACACACGCACACACACACACACACACGCACACGCACACGCACACGCACACGCGCACGCGCACGCGCACGCACACACACACACACACACACACACACACACACACACACACACACACACACACACACACACACACACACACACACACACACACACACACACACACACACACACACACACACACACACACACACACACACACACACACACACGCACACACGCACACACACACACACACACAGCACTCCAATCCACAGGAGATTCGGCTTGGCTGATCACCGGGTCCAAATCCCAATAACACTGATCGATCTCTGTGTGCGTGGGAACTCAAGATCCGAGCGCTCCTTATGAACTTGGTAGATATATGGAGACGGAGATGGATTTGCATGTGTGTATATACATATGTAGGGGGTGGAGGAGAAAGGGAGAAGGAGGAGAAGTGGGGAGTAGAAGGAAGGGGGTGGGATGGAGGGAAGAGGGAGGAGGAGAGGAAGACATAAGGAGGGAGAAGGGAAGGGGGAGTGAGAGGGATGAGAGACGAGAGACAGATAGATAGAAAGATAGACAGGCAAACAGAGATAGATAGACGGATACACAGGCAGATTAACAGACAGATAAAGAAGAAAGCTAGAGACAGACGGACATATAAACCGACAGCCAAATAGACAGAGTGACAAACTGATAGACAGACAGCCGGACACTTAAACCGATAGACAAACAAGCACACAGACAGACAGGCAGACAAAGAGAGAGAGAGAGTGCGGGCGAGACAAAGACGGACAGACAGATGGAGACTAAGAACGATTTTAAATTCAGTTTATAAATGTAAATGCAGGGATACGTCGAGAAGGGAGACAGATCAATGTGAAAAAGATATATGGAGATATGGGAGAAGATTACCAGAAGGAATACGTTAGATATAGATTGATAAACAGGGAGGGAGAGAAATACACAGATAAGCTGTAGAGCAAGATTAATAGTTTATAAATCTCCATGTAGATTAAAATCGCATCAATCTTTGGCCAACTTTTAAGAGTGCATTACAAAACACTTACAGGAGAGCAACAATTTATGTAAGATAAATAACATGCATCAAGGGGGAAAATCTGTGATAAGAGAGACAGAAGGTCAGATTACCACATTATATTTTCTACATCATCATAGTTAGAAAATGATATTCCTAATTTGATTCTAAATCATTTGGTATATGCATATCCGACAAATTCGAACGATGGTTTTCTAAATGATAAATTTATTCGGTGATTTTGAAATTACAAGGTAAATCTATTATGAGAATGATGAAATGCATTAGGCAAAGAGCAAGGCTTACGAATTACAAAGAAACGGGGCATTTCTAAGTTATCCATTCAACTTATGCAAGTAATTTAGGCAAATTCGAACATTTTATGTGCTATGTGAAGGATTTACATATGAAATGATAATCATGAATAATGAATATGATGAGTTACGGACGGCGAAGAAAGGAGAGGCGGGCCGTATATTGTATAGCAGGACGGGGTAGATTACCAGCAGATTAAAGTCATTATAGTCAGAAACGTGGGTTACGGCGTGAGTAATTGAGTAAACTATGGAATTAAAGTTGTCTTTCACGGTCTCCAGAATTCAAATCTCTTGTCCACGGCTGCTCGTTTGTTTACATAATCTAATTTTCTATATTTCACAGAAGAAACCTAGCGGACGATTATATCAAATGATAATTAAAATTGTTGTCGTTTTAACATCAAACTCCAACGGAAAGGAAGAGCGACATATAGCAATGATCGGTTATATGTTTATTGTAAATTTTCAGAGACCATATTTTTGTCTTTTTGTAAAGTGTAGCATTATATTGCATTGATGTTTACCTTGTGATATGCTTTGAATGGGGGAATGGCCGGACGTTAGAGGTATTATTTCGGTTTAATTAAGACTAAAAAGAGTTTATAGTTACAGATAGGAAAATTAAGAATACAAGACATATCACCATCATCATCATCTTCATAATCATCGCCATCGTCATCATCATCATCATCATCATCATCATCATCATCATCATCATCAACATCATTATCATCATCATCACCATCATTATCACCATCATCATCATTAACATCATTATCATCATCGTCACCATCATTATTAACATCATCATTCTCTCTCTCTCTCTCTTATGAAATAAGACGAATCCATTTCAGTGGGTTCTGTGATATACTGACCAACAACATTAAAAGCTAGTGACAGATCATGATTTTTTATCATCTCTCTATCTCTTCTCTCTCTCTCTCCCTCCCTCGCCCTCTCTCTCCCTCCCTCGCCCTCTCTATCTCGCCCTCTCTCTCTTTATCTCGCCCTCTCTCTCTCTATCTCGCCCTCTCTCTCTCAATCTCCATCTCCCTTTCTCTTAAATAGCGCAGTCCAGAGAATAACACTTATTGATTACATTCATTTTAGTACATGATATTGTAAAAGTTTTTACCGTCCGAATTATATGTGAATAATGTGAGCAAAATGGCACAGGCGTCCACTAATGTTTGACTGATAGCCCTTTGCAAAGTCTAAACAAATAAAAGCACACACAGTTTGGATAAAACTTTGGTTTATACCTTGTTTTTCCAGGGGCATGTACATTGTTCTGTATATGAATTTTATCAAAATAATATCTCTCTATCTATCTATCTACCTATCTATATCTCTATCTATCTATCTGTCTATCTATGTATCCAGCTATCTGTCTATCTTTCTATATTCATTTTATATCTTATTTTCTTCTCTCTCTACTCTCTCTACCGTATCTAGGTTTGATTTGCCCAACTTTAGCAAATCCGTGCAAATCCGCAGGCACATTGCGCATATGTGAGTGTCTTTGTGTGTGTTGTGTGTGTGTGCATGAACGCACACGCACATCGCCCAAGCGCGCGTGAGCACACACATGGATTTGCTGAATTTGGATAATTTAAACCTAGATATGGTAGTGGGTGAGTTTATCGTAGATATGATGGTGGGTTGAGGGCTACCAAAAATAATTACCTAAACAGTAAAAAAAAAAGAAAAAAAAAAAAAAAAAAAAAAAAAAAAAAAAAAAAAAAAAAAAAAAAAAAATAAAATAAATATAAATATAATATATATATATATATATATATATAATATATATATATATATTTTTTTTTTTTTTTTTTTTTTTTTTTTTTTTTTTTTTTTTTTTTTTTTTACGGTGGGTTCATGTTTGAGCCGCCGTGGTCACAGCATGATACTTAATTGTAGTTTTCATGTTGTGATGCTCTTGGAGTGAGTACGTGGTAGGGTCCCCAGTTCCTTTCTACGGAGAGTGCCGGTGTTACCTTTTTAGATAATCATTCTCTCTATTTTATCTATTTTGTTTATTTATGTGTGTGTGTGCATGTGTTTGTGTCTGTCCGTGTGCTTTTGTTCTTCGTGTGTGTGTGTGTGTGTGTACGTGTGAATATTCGCGTGTAAGTATGCGTGTGTGTGTTGAGACGTTATATTTTATGCATCAAGCTGCCTTGCTTCGCCTCCACTGCCATTCCCTCTCCCCTTCCTTTTCTCTTTCTCTCTCTGACCTTTTACCAGATATCAGCGCACCTTGAAAAACCGTATTTAATCCCCAAAAGAGTATTTAATCATTTAATATATAGATATACAGATCATACACATACGCAAGCAAACATGTGCATATATGCATTGAATTAAATTGTTCAGAAAATAAAATATACCAAACATAATAAATGCAAGAAAGACAACAGGAACGAAAAATGGATATATGAAGACATTACTAAATGAGGTGACAAAAAAAAATATATATATAAACAAAACAAAATTGTCTAAACAAACATTCACGCATTCGTACACATATCCGTACTTAGCCACACACCATACGTACATCCATAATGAAGCAGGATTATGAGGGAAAGGGTAGATAAAGGAAATGGGAAGAGAGGGAATTTGTGTGCACAGAGAAAGAGGGGAAGAAGAGAGAGGAAGGAAGGGAGAGGGAAGAGCATGAGAAAGATTGATTGATGACGTGACCCAACTTAAGGATTGGCAAGCGAGGAATCGTAATAGGGAGAGAGTGTGGGGTTTCGGGCGTGGGAGAGAGAGATAAATGAAGGGAGAGAAGGAGAGGCATGAAAGAGGGAGAGACGAAAGAAGGGAGATAGGTAGAGGGACGGAAGAGGGAGAGAGGGGACAGGGATGGAATAGAGAGACGAAAGAAATGAGAAAAGAAATGGGATGAGAGAGAGAGACTAAAGAAGAGAGAAAGAGGGATGAAGGAAAGAGAGAGATGGAAGAAGGGAGAAAGGGAGACGGATGAAAGAGGAAGAGAAAAAGAGGGATAAGGAAAGAAGGAAGTGGGTGAAACAGAAATAAAGGTAGATAGAAAGATAAAAGAAGAGGGAAAGGAAGAAGTATATGATGAAAGGATGAAGAGAAAGAATAAATGAGGGAGAGAGATAAAGGAAGAGGAGACACAGAGATAATGATAAGAAGAAAAAGCGAAAGAAGATGAAGGAGGGACGGGAAGAAAGAGATGAAAGGAAGGGAAACGGGAGAAGAGGGGTGGGAGGAGAGGATAAGACATAGAAAAGAGTGAGAGAAGGGAGAAAAGGATAGGACGTATGGAGAGATAGAGATAAAAGAAAATAGAGAGGGAAAGAGAGGCACTAGGGGAAAAAGATGAAAGAAGGTAATGAGGGAGAAGGGTAAGGAGAGAGGGATAGAAATGAAAGAAGAGAAAGGCTGAAAGAGGAATAAGAGAAAGGGAAGGAGAGGCATAAAGGAAAAAAATGAAAGATAAGATGCGGTAAAGAAAGCGGTTGAGAGAAAGAGAGAGAATAAAGCTAGGATAGAAGAAAAGAGAGAGAGAGAGAAAAAGAT
>NC_051402.1:22959192-22966692 GCF_015228065.2 Penaeus monodon | reverse complement strand
TGAAGGACTCCCACAAGTTCTGTGAATCGATCAGAGATTGCCTTGGCAAAGCCTCGGGCACACTCCTCCTTCCTCAGTCTGTCCAAGTGAAACACTCTAGAGTGGCCACTGGGGGGACGAAGGGTTTTGAAGTGGACCTGTAGGGTAGCCACGACCAGCCTATGGTCAGTGTCACAGAACTCGGCACTCCGGTAAATCCTGCAATTCTGAAGGATCCTCATGCGAGTCTCCTTGGCCACAGTACCCGTATCGCCATACCATGTCCAGCGATGCGGGTTGAAGCGCTGATACCAGGGGCCAGAAATCCTCATTCTCTGGGACCTAGCAAAGTCCCGGAGAAAAAGGCTGTTCTCGCTGCTGGGATCAGCTCCCGAGCCATAGCAGCCGACACAGCCGGATACTGCACTGAAGTCGCCCAGAACAATTCGAATGTCTCGCCGGGGATAAGTGTCTGCCACTTAATTTTGTAATTTTGGCATAGAGCGCTCGTTTCACATCGAGTTTGCAAACATCGGTAAGAGCGCACACGGCAATAAGAGACATGAGGCTATATATACAGAAATACATATTCATAACGAAGATATAATCGAAACCGTTCAAATACACCTTGTATTGTGAAGATATTCATTCACATTCACTACACGAATATATACATATATTATTATATATATATATATATATTTCTATATATATTATATTATATATTATATATATATATATATATATATATAATGTATGGATAACATATAATATATGTGAGCACACACACACACACACACACCACACACACACACACACACCCACACACCCACACCACCCCCACGCACCACACACCCCACACACACCACCCACACACCACACCCACACACACACAAACATATATATATATATATATATATATATATATATATATATATATATATATATATATATTTAATTATATATATATATTATATATGTATATTATATACATACATATATGTATATATATGTATGTATATTATACATATATATATATATTATAGTATATATATATGGTGTATATTATGATATATATACCTACAATACCTCACCATACTATATCATATAGACTCAGATGTAGACAGGAGAAATGCATATATTATAATCTCTATATCATATCTATATATTCTAATATATATCTATCAGTATATTTATACTATTATATATATATTCTATTTATTTTTATATTATTATATTATACTATATATATATAAACACACACACGGGCCTTAAAAAAAAAAAAACACATCTATTTGTGGTCTATGACGATAACGATCTCATTGGCATAGGAATATTTCTGTTTTCGATGTCAACAGAGTACTTATAGTGTGTAACCGCCATTATGGCTTCCTGTTGATGTAACTGACCGCGACATAAGTAGACAACTGGGGGGAGGGGGGAGTGAGGAGCGGGAGAGGAGGGAAGAGATAAAGTGGCTTGGGGATGAGGCTTTCGAACTGCAGAAGAGATGGATGGAGAGAGAGAGAGAGAGAGAGAGAGAGAGAGAGAGAGAGAGAGAGAGAAGAGAGGAGAGAGAGAGAGAGAGAGAGAGAGAGAGAGAGAGAGAGAGAGAGAGAGAGAGAGAATTCCAAAGTAAGAAAAAAGGAATTAGAAGTCTGACGTGTAGTGGCCAAAAGGTAGAAGTTGGAGCTGCGAAAATTCCCAGAGAGAGAGAGAGAGAGAGAGAGATAGAGAGAGGAGAAGATGAGAGAGAAGAGAGAGAGAGAGAGAGAGAGAGAGAGAGAGAGAGAGAGAGAGAGAGAGAGAGAGAGAAAGAGAGAGAGAGAGAGGGCCGAAGAAGAAGAAGAAGAAGAAGAAGAAGAAGAAGAAGAAGAAGAGAGAGAGAGAGAGAGAGAGAGAGAGAGAGAGAGAGAGAGAGAGACGAAGAAGAAAAATGAGGGTAAGAGGGAGAGAGAAGCATATAGATCACTGAAGACTAATGGCGGCAATCGTGTGCAACTTCAGACATTATTACTCAACACCATCATCCGTTATAGTCAAATGACCCTTAATTAAAAATTCCATTAATTCCACCTGCGCTGCTTTTTAAGCTAGCGGGCGAAAGGAGAGACAAAGAGAGAGAGGTAGAGGAACAGAACACAAACAGAAAATAAAGAAACAAAATTATAAAAAATTATGTCAAATGTAAACAAAAACAAAAAAGAAAAAAAAGGGACATCAAAGACCCCTTTACTTTCACACAATCCTCCCCCCTCGCCTCCCACCCCCTTACCCCCCCTTCTCTGCCCCTCTTCAGCCCCAACCTGAATATTAATTAGGAAACCTCCCACGTTATCACAATTACCCTTTCGGCCACCTAGCTCACTCGACGAGCTGTTATCTCTCCTTATCTACGGAGATAAGAAAGGGTGTTATGGTTATCCTTCCGTCTCGCTTGTCTGCATCTTGATGAACTCGTTAGTATAAAGTATCGCTCCATATATGGCGGTTTTCGCATGCTTTTCGTTCCAAGAAGAGCTATTGAGTTTCTCAGGGTTGGTCATTAGGCTTTTCGGATGCAGTGATGGCGTCTTTGATTCTTCGCTTGTCGGGATTTTGTTGTTGTAGTTGTTTGATGGGTTTTGTTGACGTTGTGCTTGTCAGTCGTTGCTGTGTTTGCTACAGTTGTTTTTGTTTTGTTGCAATTGGGGTTGTTTATATTTTTTTCTTGATATTGATATTGCTTATATTTTTCGTTGTGTTGCTGCTGGTGTTGGTGATCCTTAAGAATGCAGGTATGAAATTATGGTTTAATGAGGTGATATTCGCTGTAATATATATGCATTGTGGTATGAGAATTGCACGCTGCAGTTTCAAATGGTTCATAATGGTATATGACGACATGCCATATCAAAACGGCTTGTTACAATAACACTATGCAAAAACACATAGCTCATACACGTATCTGTTTCAGCGCACATGCGTGTCTTAGTGTTTAACCTGTGAGCCCCCCCCCCTATATTTCTCCATTAACATGACACACCACATGGCCTCATAACGCCCAAAACACACGAGGCAGAAAATCACCCATTTCCCCGAATCAAATACCCCATTTCTCGAGCAACATAGCCATCTTTGTTAATACAATCTCCATCTCTCTTGATGCAATACAGATCTCCCCTCGTTAATACAATGCCTGTAAGAGGACCATCAGGCGCATGCAATGGCGGTGCATGACGAGGGAGTTGAAGAGGAAAGAGATTGATACAAGATTTCCATGTTGGATTTAGACGTGTTGCGGTGGAGGACAGGTGTGAGGGAAGGAAGAGGAAATAAGGAAAAGAAAGGAAAGGAAGAAATGGGGAGGGAAAGAGAGACGGAGGAAGGGAGTAAAGTAAGGAAAAACGGGATGTTTCGGGGGAAGGGAAGTTTGAAGCAATGGGAGGGAGGGACATGATCATAAACACGGGCGTAAAACGTGTAGCTAACCACACACATACTTAACAAAACTGAAAGGAACACACGCGCCAACACATACACACGCACAGACACATATACTAGCATGAACAGACGACTATGTTAGAACTACACAATCAATATCTTCGTAAAAAAAACATTCTCATAAACACGCTCTTGTGACAAAGAAGAATCGCAATAAATGGACAAAGAAACAAACAAAAAGAGGCTAGTTATTCATACTGTTAATTAAGATTCTTAATTCATCCTCCTCTCTTATTTCTGTTCTTCTGTCTCCGCCTTTTCCTCCTCGTCTCTTTTCTTTGCCGCTTCGCCTTTTTTTTTTTTTTTTTTTTTACTCGTTATTCTATTTCCCTCCTTCTGCCCATCCTTCCTCTTAGTTTCCTCTTTTTGTAGTCTTTCTCTTACCATTCCTCTATTTCTTCTCTTTTCTTTTCTCCTCCACTTTCTCCTTTCCCGTCTTTCCTTCCCTATTCCTCTCTTCCCAATGCTGTTCCTCTTTTCCCTTTCCCTTATCCTTCCCTCCTCTTCCCTCTTCCCCTTCCCCTCTTCACCATTCTCCTTTCTCCCCTTTTTCTCTCCCCTCGGAAAAAGTTTGTAACTTTTTTTTTTTAATTCCTATGATCATTTTAGACTTTTTTATCTCTCTCTTTTTAGGGATTCTGTAATCCTGGCTTTATTTTTCGCTATCAATATTTTTGCGTTCATACTGTGTGTGTGTGTGTGTGTGTGTGTGTGTGTGTGTGTGTGTGTGTGTGTGTGTGTGTGTGTGTGTGTGTGTGTGTGTGTGTGTGTGTGTGTGTGTGTCCGGTCCCACCTTTATAGATTTATATAACTATTATACATATATCTATGCATATCTGTTTATCTAGGTATATATTCTACAATATATTTAACCAAATATGTCTGTTTACTTTGACACGTGCTCTTCCTCCTATTCCCTCTTTATTAATTTTTTGAAAAATCCCTTCTTTCGTTATCCTTTTCTCATCATTTCCCATCTTTCGCGATCCATCCCCCTTCTCAGCCATTAAGATGACGTCACATTGAGCCAGGGTAATTACACCCATCAAATCTTGACATCCCGGTGTCCCTCCCCTCTTCCTTCCTCCTCCCTCTCTCTCGCACGTTCCCCTTCCTTCTTCTCTCTCTCCTTTCCTTCCTCTCCTCTCTCGTCCCGTTCCCTTCCTCTCTTCCTTCTCTCCTCTCCGTTCCCCTTCCTTCTTCTCTCTCTCTTCTCCTTCCCTCCTTCCTTCTCTCTCTCTCCGTTCCCCTCTTTCGTCTCTCTCTTCCGTTTCCCCTCCTTCTTCTCTCTCTCCCGTTCCCCCTCTTTCTTCTCTCCCTCTCGTTTCCCCTCCTTCCTCTCTCTCTTTCTCATTTCCCCTCCCTATTCTCTCTCTTCCTTTCCCTCCTTCTTCTCTCTCTCCCATCCCCCTCCTTATTCTCCTCTCCCGTTTCCCTCCTTATTTTCTCTCTCTCTCCCTTTCCCCTCCTTATCCACCTAGCATCTTTTCCTTTTCCTGTTCCCTGTCTTTCTTCTCTCTCGATCTTCCTCTTGCATTTCTTTAAGAGGAAGATCGAAGATCCTTCTTTTCTTTCCCTTTCCTTCCTCTCGTTCTTCCTTTTTTTCCCCTCTTCGTTTTCCTGCCTCTCCTTTAACTCCGCTCTCCCCCTCTTTTCCCCCTTTTCTCTCTTCTCCCCTCTACTCCCTCCATTCTCTTCTTAATCTTATTCTCTCTCTCTCTCTCTCTCTCTCTCTCTCTCTCTCTCTCTCTCTCTCTCTCTCTCTCTCTCTCTCTCTCTTTCTCTCTTATCATCATCATCATCATCATTCTTCTTCTTCCTTCCTTTTCTCTTCTTTTTCTTTCCTTTCACTATTCCATTACCTCTTTATCGTTATTAGAACCGCTATTGGTTTCATAAACATGATTTACTGACTGCATTACTTATTTAGGACTTATTCATTGCTGCATTACTATTGCGTCATTTATCTTTAAGAGTGCAAACTGATAAATGTGTGTTTCGCTCAGTTATAGTTTTTGCTAAGTTGTGCTTAAATGAACCATTTTTGTGCATAATATTATAATGTATCTTTTTAATGGTTTAGATATTTTAGCTCTGTTGAATATAAACAGGACATGCATTATTGATAAGTGCATGATTTTTTTCCTCTTCATTCTTTTTAGTTGTCTTCATTTCTTCTTAATTTTCTCTTAGTTTTCACTTATATTTAATTTTCTGTTTTATTTGATCTGATATGTTATTTCTTTTTTCGCCATCCCAACTCTTTCATCTTTAATTACCTTGATTCTTTTACTATTTTCACTTTTCTTTCTATTCTTCCTCTTCTTCTTTTCTTTCCTACTTTCCTCTCTTTCTCACTTTCATTACTACTCTCCTCATATTTTCCCCTTACATTTCCTTTTTTCTTCTCTCACATTTTTCTTCTCCCCCTGTGTTTTCTTCTATTTTCTTTTATCTCTTCATTCTCTGCGGCCCTATTCCCTCATCCTCTTCTCTCCGTTATTATCATTCTGTTAGTCTTTCACGTCTCCCGAAAGCCCCATTACTCATCTGAACATTCGCCATCCGTCTTTATCGATGCTTTTTACCTCCCTCTCTCCCTCCTTCCCTCCCCCCCTCTTTCCCTCCCTCCCTCCTTCCCTCCCCCCTCTTTCCCTCTCTCCCTCCTTCCCTCCCTTCTTCCCTCCCTCCCTCTTTGCCTCTCTCCCTTCTTCCCTCCCTCCCTCTTTCCCTCTCTCCCTCCTTCCCTCCCTTCTTCCCTCCCTCCCTCTTTGCCTCTCTCCCTCCTTAGCTCCCTCCCTCTCTCCCTCTCTCCCTCTTTTCCCCGTTCCTTCTTTCCGTCCTTTCCGTCTTTTCATCTATCTATCTATCTCACTCTATCGCTCTAACTGTCTTTCTATTTGTGTGATATTTTTCCTTCCTCTCTGGATCAACAATTGAAGAATATAATTTCGGGAACACAAAGACTGATCGGTCGTTTGTCAAAGTAAGATTCATATAAAATGACTTCAGGAAGTAGGATGGAATACGGTCTAGACCAGTAAACCAGCATCGCTCTCTCTCTCTCTCTCTCTCTCTCTCTCTCTCTCTCTCTCTCTCTCTCTCTCTCTCTCTCTCTCTCTCTCTCTCTCTCTCTCTCTCTCTCTCTCTCGCTCGCTCGCTCCTTCATCCCCTTTATCCGCCCGACATGGAGCTGGGTTGTGATGTGCACTGTTGGCGGGTGACCTCGTCTGGTTGGAGGTCAAGGGTGGCTGAATAAATGAGTAACATATGTCACTGGTTTTCTGTATAGTAAGACTAGTGCCCGAGCTGGGTGTGGAGGCAGTATCGATTAAGTAGACTGGAAAACAATCGTAGAGGCAAGCAAATCGATGATAAGGAAAAACGGTCAATAAAACGAGGATAGTATAGCAAAACTCTGACGCAAAGAAAATGTGTCTTTCGAACAATGGTCACGATATGGTGATTACTGCAAGAAGTGTGGCCTATTTAGGAAAACAAATTTTACCCCAATCTTTGAGACGGACTTTATTTTTAATCATAACCATCATCCGCCTGCCGTTCTTCAGAGTACACGAGGACAGAAGCCACTTGTTGTCTAGTCACGTGGGGCCTAGCTTGCTTTCCAGTCAGCACCCAAAATATCCATAAAGCTGTACAAAATTTAGGCCTTTGTAACCGGACAACACAGGGGAAAAACGAGTATGAAAAATCCTCACCAAAAAATAACACCACTTCAGAGCTCTTCCTCTCGATTAATTAATGACTGGCCAATCTTCTACTCAGGGAAGAAGGAGCAGGCGCAGGAGGAGAGATGGAGGAGGACGTGGAGAGGCAGGAGGAGGGGAGGTGAAAGGGTACTGGAAGAGAGGAGAGAGAGTGGGGAGCTTAAAGGCTGGAGATAAAGGTAGAAGCGGATGGTAGGAAGTTAGAAGATGAAAAGTGAAAAGGTAGTGAAAAGGAGATGTAAAGCAGACAGAGGCGAAGCGGTGATGAGAGAGAAATTATGATAGAAGAGGAACGGAAAGAAAGGTGAAG
>NC_051402.1:22946692-22951692 GCF_015228065.2 Penaeus monodon | reverse complement strand
ACCTCCTCCCTCTCTCCCGAGACTCTAGAACCTCCTCCCTCTCTCCCCAGACTCTAGAACCTCCTCCCTCTCTCCCCAGACTCTAGAACCTCCTCCCTCTCTCCCCAGACTCTAGAACCTCCTCCCTCTCTCCCCAGACTCTAAAACCTCCTCCCTCTCTCCCCAGACTCTAGAACCTCCTCCCTCTCTCCCGAGACTCTAGAACCTCCTCCCTTTCTCCCCAGACTTTAGAACCTCCTCCCTCTCTCCGCAGACTCTAGAACCTCCTCCCTCTCTCCCCAGACTCTAGAACCTCCTCCCTCTCTCCCCAGACTCTAGAACCTCCTCCCTCTCTCCCCAGACTCTAGAACCTCCTCCCTCTCTCCCCAGACTCTAGAACCTCCTCCCTCTCTCCCCAGACTCTAGAACCTCCTCCCTCTCTCCCCAGACTCTAGAACCTCTCTCCCCAGACTCTAGAACCTCCTCCCTCTCTCCCCAGACTCTAAGACCTCCTCCCTCTCTCCCCAGACTCGAGCGCGGAGAAGGTGGCGTACCCGGTGGTGGTCTACGTGCACGGCGAGTCGTACGAGTGGGGTTCGGCCAGCCTGTACGACGGCTCCGTGCTGGCGGCGCTCGGCAGACTCATCGTCGTCACCATCAACTACCGGCTGGGCATCCTGGGTGAGTCTGCTTTTCGGTTTACTCTGGGGGAGTGGTTGGCTGGTGATGGGCGGGTGGATGGTGGATTGGCAGGCCTCGGTCGTCACCAGCAGACTTCAGGCTGGGCATCCTGGGCCTTCCGTTTTACTCTGGGTGAGATGGATGAGATGGCGGGTGGATGGGTAGGTGGATGTATTGGATGGCGCTGGCCCATCATTACAGGCATACTTAGTGAGCATCAGTTTTATTTTAGGTAAGATGGTTAGGTGGAGGAAAAGGTAGATGTTTTCTATTCTAATTATGCGGATGGGTGAAAGAACAGGTGGATGAGCGGAAGAATAAAACAAGGGGGTGGATGGTTAGGGGAATGGTAAAGTCGGCAGCAGATAAGGCGGGGAAGTGAATCTGATTTTTTGAGGGCACGGGGCAGGTGGATGAGCAGGAACGTAGTCGAATGGTCATCTTCATGACTAAGTGGATGATAAATGGAGACTCATCGTCCTCGTCATCACCGATAGACGGGGTGAACTTGGATTTATTTATTTAATTTATTTATTGTGGAGGATGGATGGATGGGTTAGCAGGCGAGTAGGTGGATGAGTGAGGAGAGTGGTGGATGAGAGCGGATCGTCGTCCCTATTAACTATAGATTTAGTATAGTGGATGAGTCTGACTTTGTTTTTTCTGGATTCGAGGGTCATTGGGTTTTATCTATCATTCCGTTCTATGCAATTCCTTGTAATACTTTTAATCAAGTCAAAATCATACTCCTTTCCTTTTTTTGTATACAGGTTTCATATCACATCATCCACCTACCCACACTATATTCAACTGTATCTGTTAGCTTGTGTGATTTAGTAAATCCAAGTCTTGTTGTAGATTCATATTTGGAATAATTCAATTAGTTAGACAGGCGCAGGACCGTTTCTTTTCGAGGAAATTTGTTAGGGATGCCACGGCTGACCAGTCCAATGATCATTCCGTTTCATGATGATGAGGATACTCAAATCTACGCAATTCTATGCCTATTTCGTTTTCGTTCTTTGCGCGTGCAACTGCATCATATTTTCCCCCGTTTTCCTACTGCTACTCGTCCTCCTCCTCCTCCTCCTCCTCCTCCTCCTCCTCCTCCTCCTCCTCCTCCTCCTCCTCCTCCTCCTCCTCTTCCTCCTCCTTCTCCTTCTCCTTCTTCTTCTCCTTCTCCTTCTTCTACTAATTTTCCTCCTCCTTATCGTCATCATTATCATCAATATCCTCCTTCTCCTTCTCCTTCTCCTTCTCCTTCTCCTTCTCCCTCTCTTTCTCCTTCTCCTTCTCCTTCTCCTCCTCCTTCTCCTTCTCCCTCTCCTTCTCCTTCTCCTTCTCCTTCTCCTTCTCCTTCTCCTTCTCCTCCTCCTCCTCCTCCTCCTCCTCCTCCTCCTCCTTCTTCTTCCCCTCTTTTATTTCTCATACTATCAAAGTTTAATTACCATTTTTTATCATATCTTTCGTATCCTCATCACCCCTTGCACCCAACCCCCTCTCCCCCTCGAATAGTTGCCAATATACAAAATATTCAACGTTATTCGCACCAATTCCTTTAATCTGTAGCTCCCTTTTATTTCTCTTCTTTAATGTCCATTTATCTAGTCTTTCTTCCCTCTGCCTGACTTCCCACCGGTTATCACTCCCTTGTTATTTATCCTTTCATAACTCCCCCATGCTTTTCTCTGCAACATTCTTCAGCCTTGTACGTAATCCTATTTGCCTTATCCCTTTTTGCTCATACACAAACAGATGATCCTTGTTCACACACACCCCTCCCCACCACCTCCTACGTAACTCCTATCAATCCTCTTTACTCCCCCCCCCCCTTCCTCTCACCCCCCCCCTTCCTCTCACCCCCCCCCCTTCATCCATCCCCTGCCTCTACCCTCTCCCCCAGTGCAGTCCTCTTGCCTCGCCCCCCCCCCCTACCACTAACCCCTTACCCTATCAATCTTCATGACCTCGTGCCCCCCTTCCCTCCCACCTCCTTGCCTCCCATGTCACAAGCAGGTAATATCCTGAAAACAACAAATTGCTCTTTATAATTGCCTTAAGTTACGGCCTCGTCTTCAGAGGTATGACAGGATGTGGATGCGACAAAGGGGGAGGGGGTTGGAGTGGAAAGGGAAGAGGGAGTTAGTGGGGAAAAGGAGAGAGGGAGTGAGTGGGGGAAAGGGAGAGGGAGTTAGAGGTGGGATGGGAGGGGGTTGTAGTGGGGGGAAAGGGGAGGTAATGGAGTAAATAAAAGGGGAGTTTGTGGGGAGAGGGGAAATGAGGAGGAGTTAAATGGGAAAAGGAAAGGGAGGTGTGGCGTTAAAGGAGAAGAAGTAGGAGGAAATGAAGGAAGGATGGAAGAGGAATGTGGAGATGAGGTTAGGGGGAGCAGAGAAGGTGGATGTGGATTTAGTGGGGGAAAGAGGAGCGTGGAGATGAAGGCGGAGGAGGAGGTAGGGGTAAGGTGGAGATTGAGGGGAAGGGGAGGAGTTAAAGGGGGGAAGCGGAGTTAAAGGGGAGGAGGAAGGGAGAGGGAGACGAGGATTAGGAAAGGGGAGGACAGGGGGGTGGGAGGATAAGCTCTTCTTTTGAAGTTCTATTAATTGTCGTTGCCAGAATAACCTCTTTGATAGCAAGTTGCCGCCGCCTCTAATGTTGAACGTGTGCCATAACGCTGTTAAAGGTCACAAATAGGCTCGGTGAAAGTGGTGGTATGTACGAGTATTAGCCAATGTATATACTGCATGTAACTATACAGTAAATTGTATATGCACAGTCACGTGTACCTATCTCTATTCAGGGGTTATTCTTGCCTTTCCCCTCCCTTTACCGTTGGCAAGGGAGGGATAGGGAGCGAATCTACCCCAGCCTCAACCAGTCATTCCCTTGCATTCCCCCTCCAGTCGTTAGTTGAACTGCGAGTTCTGTGAATATTATCAAACTATCATTGCATACGTCCTTATCAACCAAGCTTTGAATAGTATTGAAAAATAAAGTACCGAACTACGTTATCAAAATAAAGGTGTCCGCCCTTGTTGAAACCCATGGCCTTGTCCAACATGACATTGGGTGACAGCGATCGCTTTCTCTCTTTCTCCGATTAACTCTACAACTTCTCTGCGTCCACGGGACTCTCATCCTTATAGCGCGTTGGAATAAGACTAAAGACTGCTAACTAAAGGCGCTGTGAAGAGAGATTCCGCGTCGCACCGAGGCAATGACAAGTTCTGCGGGTCATACATTCATTATCAGTCTCATATAGTATGTATGATCTAGAGTACAAACTGAAATATATGTCTATAAGCAACTTTTTGGCATACATGTTTATGCACTTATACATATTTATACATTTTTATATTATGCATATCATGCTGAACTAATTTTCACCATTTAACAATCATACATGCATACACACGTTTACATTTACTTATTTCTAACAAATCACTGATCACGTTTTATTGTCGTAGAGTGCAGACATTATGGCACGAAACAGCTGAGAAATAGAGAGATAAAGTCAGAAACGGAGAGTGAGACAGAGATAAAGGGGGAAGAAGCGAAAGAGAGAGAAGGAGAAAGTTTCAGTTAGAAAAAGAAAAGAAAGGGAATTAGAATTTTAGAGACAGATAAAGGAACGTTAGAGAGCGCAAAGAAAAGATTAATGGACAAATTATTTATATACACGAGCATGAATATTAACAAAAAAAAGGAAATGCTAATGTAGAATTATGATGATGATAGGGATGATAATAACGATATTAATTATGAAAACAATACAAGTAATAATAATGATAAAAAAAGAAATAATAATAATAATAATAATAATAATAATAATAATGATAATAATAATAATAATAATGGTATTAACAATGATAGCAATAATGATAACAATAGTAATATCAATAACAGTTAGTAGCATTATCATCATTGTTATTATAATATATTTTTTTTATTATTATTATTAATAATGATAACAATAATAACAATAATATTAACACTAATAATAATAATAGTAACAGGAATAATAATAATAATAATAATAATAATAATAATAATAATAATAATAAAAATAATAATAGTAACAATACTAATGATAATAACAATAAGAGTGATAATAATAGTAATAATAAAAAAAAAATAATAACAGCAATAATATTGAAAATAATATTAATAATAATTATCATTATTATAATAATAATAACAACAACTACAATAATAATAAAAATAATAAAAATAATGACAATAATGATAATAATGATAATAATAATAACAATAATAATGATGATGATGATGATGATGATGATGATGATGATGATGATGATGATAATAATAATAATAATGAT
>NC_051402.1:22936692-22941692 GCF_015228065.2 Penaeus monodon | reverse complement strand
TTTGTGTAGAACATATTAACTGATGGATGGTCCTTTCATGTGCCGTCGATCAAAGACACATCAAGGAATTACCAAAACTGAACAAACAGACCACTAGAAATGTAAAAGCAAAATCTTCACTGTTGCTTTGTACTTCATAATTGTATCTAAAAGATGATTCGGTCTCGCTGTTTAGTTTATGCACTGCAACAACAAACACATATTGTATATAAAAGGAAAAAGAAAAAATATATATGTATTTATTTGTATATCTACCTATTTATCTATCTATTCATCAGTCTATCTATATCTGTGTGTGTGTGTGTGTGCACATATGCTTATATATATATATATATATATATATATATATATATATATATATATATATATATATATATATATATATATATATATATATATATATATATATATGTGTGTGTGTGTGTGTGTGTGTGTGTGTGTGTGTGTGTGTGTGTGTGTGTGTGTGTGTGTGTGTGTGTGTGTGTGTGTGAGATAGAGACATAGGCCGAAAAGACAGACACAGAGAGACAAATAAAAACAGAGACAGACAGGCAGACGACCAGAGAAAGGGTGCTACCTCGATGGCAACGCCCCGTTTCCGCCCCCTCCTCCTGTCATATGTTTCTCACAGAACAGTAGTGCACGTATGTAATTAACAGTATCAGCTGAATGCATGAATATATACGAGGTCAGCAGAGAGGGAGCTGTCATGCGTGAGATAAATATTTAGAATAAGCGCTTCCCTCTCTCTGCTAAAGTCAGAAATTTGTTATCATCGCTTGTGCATCTCTGCTACGTGTGTCTGGATTACTATTGTTATTGTTAATAATGATGGTGTTGATAGTGGAATGAAATGTAGTAAGTGTTTTTTTCGTTATCATTACCGACATTATGTTGGATTGTAATCCTGTTGATTCTGACGCTATCATTATCATAATCTTTTTAAATATTTGTAATAAGTAACGTTATAATGAATATCTTTATCATCAAAATTATTATATCACCGTCTCTAGTTTTATCATTTACATACTTATCATTATCATTATTATCATCAACATTATCACTTTCCTATTACTACCATAATGATCAATATCCCCATTATCATTATCATCATTAATATTGTTATCCCTATTTTTGGCAATGTAATTTACATCGTCACCTTCGCAAACATGTCTTTGTGTGAAGTTCATAAGTGAATCACATCATTATTATTCTTCCGCCGTTTACTCACGCTGTTGTGAGCTGCAATTAGTGTTTAGAAAGTGTGAATATGGAAAGAGAAGGAAGAGCGAGATGGGGTGAGAAAGGGGATAAGGAGAGAGAGAGAGAGAGAGAGAGAGAGAGAGAGAGAGAGAGAGAGACAGAGACAGAGACAGAGACAGAGAGAGAGAGAGAGAGAGAGAGAGAGGAGAGAGAGAGAGACAGACAGACAGACAGACAGACAGACAGACAGACGGACAAAAATACAGAAAAAGAGACAAACATACAAAAACAAGAAATATCACACAGAGAGTAAGAGGGAAAGAGACAAATGCACAGGGGTGGGGGTGACAGACAAAATGATAGACAACCACACAAACAGAATAGACAAGGAAAAAACAACAACTCACAAACAGAAAGCGAGGGAGTTTGACAAAGAAAGAAAGAAAGTAGACATTAGAAGAGAAAACCATATACCAAGCAGGAGACAGACAGACTCTCCCACACCAAGGAGGACCCGTGTCTTGCGCGGGGTCAGTGCAGGAGGAGGGACGGAGGCACAAAGACTTAACAGACAGGGACAAATGCGCTAATATACTCGGCTCTGCTCCGCCGCCTCGGGAGTGGGACGCAGACGAAGGGGCAAATAAGATGAAGAGCAAAGAAGAGGGGCATGGAGGAAGGAAGGAATGAGTGGAGAGAGGATGGGTGGGTGAGGGGAGGGAGGGTGAGTGGGTGAGGGGAAAGAGGAAAAGTGGGTGAGGAGAGAGGGGAAAGGTGGGTGAGTGGAAATGGTTTGGATGAGAAGGTAAAGGAAGAGTGGGCGAGGGGAGAGAGGAAGGATGAATGAGGGGAAAGAAGAAGAGCGGGTGAGGATAGATATGAATTCTGGGTGAGGGGAAAGTGGATGGACCGCTATTGGAAAAGAGGAAAGGTGGGTGAGTGGAAAGAGGCAGGGTGGATGAGTGAAGGAAGAAAGGACGGATAAATGAGGTGTAAGAAGGAAGGGTGGTTGAGGGGAGATAATTTTTGGGGGGGAGTTAGATGGAAAATTAAATGAAAGTTAAAGATAGAAGATGGGGGAGGGGAGTGAGAATTAGATGAAGTGAAGATAGATAGATAGATAGAGAGAGAGAGAGAGAGAGAGAGAGAGAGAGAGAGAGAGAGAGAGAGAGAGAGAGAGAGAGAGAGAAAGAGAGAGAGATCCAGACAAATCCAAAACAAACACAGAAACCAGAAAAAAATAAACGAACCAACTGACAAATACAAAACAACCAAAACAGAAACAGGATAAAAACAATAAGAGTATAAAGGAACACATGGAAAGTAGAGTAAAGTCTAATAACATGTAGATGGGATCCAGGTTGAGTCAGAGAACAAAGCGAATAGAAGGAGACACGTTTATCCAATATGAAACAGTGGAGGTGCGAGCGTGACGGAGGTAGGAAGTGAAAAGAGAAGAGACAAGGAAAAAAATAAAAGAAAAGGAAAATGAAGATGTGTAGGGATAATTCAGGAGGAGGAAGAGGGAATGTGGTATGTAGAGATGGTTATAGAGAGAAGAAGAAGGAGGAGGGGAGTGTGCGGACATGATCAGAAGGAAAGGGAGAAGGTAAAGTTGGAAATGTCGCCTGAGACCGATTTCTGAAAATTATGCTGGGAAGGACATGATATGTATCAGGGAAGTTGAGGGGTAAAAGCGAATGATAGAATTAACTTTCAGTAATTTAGTTATTGCGAAGCACATTCATAATAAATAGTAAATGGTCTGCAAAATCTTCGCCTTGTGTGTTCCGGCAGGATAGAGCCGATAATTTCTTACCTTAACCAATAAATCGTCAATAAGTCGTCAGAATCCTGGTCGTCGCTGTTGGCGGTAATTCTTTGTTATTGCCATGATAAATTGCATGTTAAATGCGAAACAAAACCTTATACACAGCTTAGCCATGACGGAACTAACTTGCATTTCAACTGACTTCCCTTGGGTCCAGCTTCTATTATCACCTGATACCTATCCCAAACCTTATAGACTCTAATAGACAGGTCGCTAGCGTGTAATGTCACGTGACGGCCAAGTGCAATTCCCACTGACTCATTTGATTCCCTCGCTTACGTCCTCCGCTTCCTCGATTTCGCCGCTGGAAAAGTACCCGTCATGGAGCGCCTGGATTTTTTGAGTTTTACGTCCTCTCTACTCCTCTACTGTTTTAGAATGTTACATTCTATCGAGAGAGAGAGAGAGAGAGAGAGAGAGAGAGAGAGAGAGAGAGAGAGAGAAGAGAAAGAAAGAAAGAGAGAGAGAGAGAGAGAGAGAATTCAAGAAGAGAGAAGAGAGAGAGAGAGAGAGAGAGAGAAGAGAGAGAAGAGAAGAGAGAAGAGAAAGAAAGGAAAGAGAGAGAGAGAGAGAGAGATGTAGAAAGAGAGAGAGGGACAGGAGAGAGAGAGAGAGAGAGGAGAGAGAGAGAGAGAGAGGGAGAGAGGGAGAGAGAGAGAGGAGAGAGAGAGAGAGAGAGAAGGAGAGAGAGAGAGAGAGGAGAGAGAGAGAGAGAGAGAGAGAGAGAGAGAGGAGAGAAAGAGGAGAGGAGAGAGAAGAAAGAAAGAAAGAGATGAGAGAGAGAGAGAGAGAGAGAGAGAGAGAGAGAGACGAGAGAAGATACGAAAGAGAGAGAGAGAGAGAGAGAGAGAGAGAGAGAGAGAGAGAGAGAGAGAGAGAGAGAGAGCAGAGCATGCAGATCTTAAAAAGTTAAACGAATATGAATATACAAAGTGTATATAAAAATGAAGAAGAATAAACACGATAAAGAATGAGTAATGATAAGCATAGAAAATAAATCGCGGGAGATTAAGGCTTTTTGACAGAACTAAAAATAAGTAAAGCGAAAGCAGAGATAGGAATGAACACAAAATAAGAAGGATAAAGAACAGATAAATATATACGTAAAGAATGAGGACAAATGTAAAACATAACGTGTGGAACAAAAGCCGAAAGAGTAAAAAGCAGGAGAGAAAAAGATATAAAAAACATGCAGTATGAAAATGGAAATGGAATCGGAACGTGGACCAAAAATACAAAAGAAAGAAAGAAAGAAATGGACAAAAGAAATTATTATGCACGAGGGGATCAACGAAAAACCACAAGCTCAGATATGAAACAAAACTCGTTATAAAAAAAAGTTCATAGAAAACGAACAAAATAGAATAATTAGAAAAACGGGGATTAAATATTGAGATTTTGGATTTACCAATGACAAGAAAAAAATAAAGGTGGAATACTTATTATTCGTATTACCAATATCACTAACTTTAACAACAATATTGATTGTCATGATCATCGTCACATTATCGTTATTTTCATCAAAATGAAGTGATAAAACGATAAACGGAATTAGGAATACTTTGCTCATATACAAAAAGAGATAAATGGTTACTGTAGGCCAACTTATCAGTTAGCGAGGAAAGGATAAATTATATTATAAAACACTTTATCCAATAACGGTTCTATTTTTCCTCAACCTTCGTTTTATATCCGTCCTGGACACAACAACATCCTCTCACTCGGAGGTAAAATGGTTCCTCAACCACTCTGCTCACCTGCTTGCCTGCTGGCTTGAACAGGAGCCTCCTGTAATCTTGTCTAAGATGCTTTTATTTAAAGTGAAAAAGACAAAGATTTACGGCAAAGGACTGGAGAGGAGGTGAAGGAAGAAGGAATCAAAGAGGGGAGAAGATAAGTATAGATAACTATATCTCGATAGATAGATAGATAGATAGATAGGGTAAGCGATGAGGGAAATGGGGAA
>NC_051402.1:22904192-22906692 GCF_015228065.2 Penaeus monodon | reverse complement strand
TTATTATCATTTTCTTTATGTTAATACTTTCATTAACCCTGTCATTAGCATGGTAATGATTATTATTCTCATAATCATTAGAGCTATTGTTGTTGCTGTTGCTGTCCATACGTAATTAGTATCCCTTATCATCACTATCAATGATGCCTTCAATCATGAATCCCCTCCCCCTGCACCGGCTCACTACCTCCCACCTGCCCCTCTCCTCTTCCACCCTGTTCTTTCCACATCCTTCTTTTTCACCCTTTGTCCTCACCCACCTTTTATTATTCCTTTCCAACCATCACCCTCAAAAATAAAAGAAATAATAAATAAATAATTAAAATAAAAGTGAAAATGATCATTAATAAATATACGAATGAAATATAATATAGGTCAGTTAAAAAGGAAAATATGATAAAATAAAAATTATCTGCTGATGCCGCCCTGGATTCGGATTCTTAATCTCCGGTTCAGCTGCTTGCCAATCCTGCGACTCTGTAGGATCTCCTGCCGTCAACGTTCTTTGGAATGTCTGCGGGAAGGGGAGCGAAGGATGGGGAATGAGGAATGGGGTGGGGAGGGATAGGCAGAGGGATGAGAGGGGTGGGGAGGGATGGGCAGAGGGATGAGAGGGGCGGGGAGGGATGGGCAGAGGGATGAGAGGGGTGGGGAGGGATAGGCAGAGGGATGAGAGGGGTGGGTAGGGATGGGCAGAGGGATGAGAGGGGTGGGGAGGGATGGGCAGAGGGATGAGAGGGGTGGGGAGGGATGGGAAGGATGCAGGAGGGATGTTATGGGAAGGTGAAGGATTGGGATGGGAGGGATGGGGAAGGGAAGGCTGGGGAGGGAGGGACTGCAATGGAAGGAAGGGAAGAGAGAGGATGGCGTGGGGAGGGATGGGAAAAGGAGAAGAGGACTCGAAAGGGCGTGACGGGGATGGAAAGAGGCTGTAAGGAGAAGGATTAGAAGGGAAGGAGTTGGAAGGGCAGGGATGATGAGGATTGGAAGGGGGCACCCGAGGGAAGGAAAAGGATAGGGAGAGATTATAAGGCAGAAGGGAGAGACTGGGGAGGCACAGGGACGGATTAGAAAAGTGAGATTTGAGGAAGGAATAATCGTGTCTGAGGTGGGATTAAAAGACGAATGGGGAGGAACAGAATTGGGATTGATGGGAAAATATGAGGAAGGGAATTAAGGAAGAATCGAAAGGGGAGATGGAGAAGGGGGGAATATTAACGGAGCGATAAGGATTAGTACAGAATGGTATGGAAGGGAAGGAAGGAGAAGAAAGGAGGGGAAAGGATAGGAAGGTAAGAAATAGAAACCACGGTAAACAAAAAGGAAAGAGAGAGGAGAAAGAAGAGAAAAAGTTCTTTTGAAGCGAGAGAAAGGGAAGGGAGGAAGAAGGGAGGGATTTTATGTTATCTCAATAGCTTCTGGTTTCGTATCAATGTTTTCGTTTTTTTCTGATTAATTGATCAATGGCCATCTTGTGTGTGTTTAACAGAACGTTAACGGTTTCATTCTTTGTAGTCTATTTTCGTAATTCATACACAAACTTCCTAAGCCCCTTCTCTCTTTCACACACACACTGTTTCTATCTTCTACTTCATCCTCTCTCTGTCAGTTTACCTAATGTCTACCTGTCTATCCATCTCCTTCTTTCTTTCTTTCTTTCTTTCTCTCTCTCTCTCTCTCTCTCTCTCTCTCTCTCTCTCTCTCTCTCTCTCTCTCTCTCTCTCTCTCTCTCTCTCTCTCTCTCCCTCTTTCTCTCTCTCCTCTCTCTCTCACTCTCTCTCTCTCATCTCTCTCTCTCTCTCTCTCTCTCTCTCTCTCTCTCTCTCTCATCTCTCTTTTCTCTCTCATCTCTCTCTCTCTCTCTCTCTCTCTCTCTCTCTCTCTCTCTCTCTCTCTCTCTCCCTCTCTCTCTCTTCTCTCTCTCTCATCTCCTCTCTCTCTCTCTCTCTCTACTCTCACTCTCACTCTCACTCTCACTCTCACTCTCACTCTCACTCTCTCTCTCTCCTCCCCTCTGCTTCCCTTACGTGTCCTACCCCCTCTCCTTCTCCCTCCCTATTTCATCGCCTTCTCCCTCTTCCTCCTAATCCCATCTCTCTCCCTCTATCCACCACTTTTCCCCTCTCGCTTCCTTCACTCCCTCCTTACTTTTCCCCTCTCCCTTTACCCTTACTTCCGCCTCTCGCTCCACCGCATGTCAAAAGCACACGAAGGCGAATAACAGGCGAACACCAGTCATTTGACCTTTTATGACGTTCGTTCAGCCTGACCCGCGGAGGTGATGCCCTGTCTTGCGTTTCTCCTCGCAGACACACGGTTCCTTCCGCGTCAGAAATTTCTTTCATTGTCAGTTTTGTGTTGCGAGTCTGCTGTTTTGTCTTTGTAGTGGACGCAGGTTGGGAGACCGTGAGGGAGGAAGGGTTGGGGAAGCAGGGCAGGAGGGGAGGAGGGAAAGAGCAAAGTGTTAGGGAGGAGGGAAAGAGAGTGTTAAACAAGGAGA
>NC_051402.1:22879192-22886692 GCF_015228065.2 Penaeus monodon | reverse complement strand
AGATTCCGTATGTAGTGTGACTTTTACGTGATGTTTGGAAAGGGAGATTTATATGAAAGTTGTTACTTTTCATACTTACATCCATGAAAGGCTTTTTCAGCTATAGAAAATAGTTTCATTACTTTCCAATAATTTTTTCGATTTATCTTGCCAGCTATGTATAATATAAGAGTCAAACGATGATTTACTATGTTTCAATCATCTCGTAAAGCAATCAATTTCAGAGGTGTTAATGACGTTGCTATGAATATCATTTGGTTGTTAATTCACTAATCTCGTTGTCATGGTATATTAAATTTTCAAACTGGTGTTAAACCAGTCACTAAATACTACATGTGCAAAAATATAGTGTGAACTTATACTGTTCAAATGTCAGTCGAACGCATGAATAAAATCATAAAAAAATAAGTAAAACAAAAACAAAGAAACGAACAAATTCGATAGACAATAAACCAACAATGTAGTTGTCGTACAGCCATGATAGTAAAGCAAAAATCGTTACTTATAAAAAAAAAAAAAAATCACCTCAGGCTAATAAAAATGCTAAATGAAGGCCCTAATCTGACAACTTTGTACCCCACAGGAGCCGGACTGTTCAAACGAGCCATCCTCATGTCCGGTTCAGCGTTGAGTCCTTGGGCGGCGGTACAGGAACCCGTGTACTACGCAGTGCAGGCAGCGCGACAACTGGGCTGCGATGTACCAGACGACCTGTACCGGCATTACGAGACCCTCCTACACTGCCTCAGGGACCGTACCGTCGACCAGATCCTCCAGGTACATATATTCCCTTTGTGTGAATCTGTGTGCAATCGCCAACATAAATCTAAAGTTGCAGGTTCAGACCGCATTCGTATAGATCTCTTAGAAATATGTATGAACGCGTGTCCGTTTGTGTGGTAGTGAGAGAGGTAAAGATAATCACAGTATCGATATTTGCAAAGGTTAAAGATAAAACAGAGATAGAGATAATAACTAAATAAGATGTAATAAAAAATGCAACCATAGAAATCTTGAATATGTCTCAGTTAAACGGTAAAAAGCGAACTGGATAACAGAACACGTCGAGTAAGTGAAACACAGTGAAATACTCCGTAGAGTTCCCCCGCCGTTTTATGCTCAGGTCGGCTACAATAATTTACGTTATCATGGTCGTTTCGCCGGTAATGCAGGCGCCAGCTAACATTTCGACGCAACATTAGAACTTGGAACACGTGATACAGATATATTTTTCAGCGTAACCTGAACATCCCGTGCATTTTCAGGCGAATATTTCAATGAACAAAAGTTTCTCCTTTCCATTACACGACGCGACACGGCGAGCGTATCTCGCTTTTTTAGGAAGCATTTTCTCACCAGCGCTTCCTTTTTTCCCTCGTTAAGATGTACAGAATATACTCCTTTTTTCTCCACTTTTGTATTTCCTTACTTAACCATGGTTAGTGCCTTAACCCCGGCTGGTATCTTTTATGCCGGGAACACTTAAATATACTTGATATGGCTATATCCCATGACAGACAACTTTATACATGTTGGCTCGGCAAAGAGAAAAAAACTCTTCGTGTCTGTCTGCCTCGCAAGCGACCTTGAACTTTAGGAGGGCAAACTTACATCACCAGTACTGACTGTTTTCCAAGACAAGGAAAAAAAATACAAATATTTCTTTGTTCTTTTTCGTAGGTTGAGTTGGAAACGCCACAGTTCCTGTCATCCATTGGTCCCAAGTGTGGACGGGGTAACGATAAGGCCGGATTGGAAGCAGCAGCACACGAAAATGGGTAAGTTCACGCATTCATATTCGTGCAGGTGTAAGCAAGCAAGCAGACACAAAGCTTGCCAGCATGAACATACAGATGCACAAACACACAAATACTTACACTAACACAAACACAAACACACAAAACAGACAAAATCCCAACATTAAGTTAAATGAAACAAAATACCAATCCCATTCACTTTCCTTCCTCGCCCTATCACATCTCCGACCTTTAATGACGCCTGTTCCCAAATTCAGGTCAGGAAGGTCGCACTCCCGTGGACATCTTGCTCGGCGTCACAGCTACGGACATCCTCGAGGTGTTCAGCGACGCCGAAATACAGCATGGGTTCGAGGCCGACCACCGGGACCGCATTCTTCGAACTTTTGTTACGAACAACTACCGCTATCATCTCCAGGTAATTTGTATTAAAATGTTATTTATGGATTCTCTTGCAGTTATCGCATATCTATAACTGTATATAATGCAAGTTAATTGATGTTGTAAGTTAATCTATTCTTGAATTGAGAAATGCCTCACTAACTTTAGGTATAACAAGTTCAAATTCTTTATTAGTTCTCAAAAGATCATAAATCATTTCGTCTCCCTCTCTGTACCTAGTAACAGCAACCCATGTGACTCACTCTGTTTGGAACGGAATTCATCCTCTTCCAGAATTTACGACCTGCTTCATGACAACATAACCGAGCTTGTTATAGTCCTCCCTTTTAGCTGGCTTAAGCAGCAGACTGTGGTTGGGACTAACAAGGAGCACACATATTCATAAATAAATAAACTACCATTACCCTGATTTGCATTTCCACTTCCTAGGAGATTGCACGCTTGTATAAGACAAACAAATTGAACTAAAGTAAAGTAAAGCAAACTATACAATTGTGCCCCCTCCCTCCCCCTTGCAAGAGATCGTCCCAGAAAACAAAAAAACTGAGAGAAAAAAACACAAAAGAGGATAAATCAAAAGCTCCCACCCATTGTAAAAATAAAGTATTCGCCACTCTCCTTTTTCCTGCAAAAGAGAAGCCAAAACAAAAACTTAGAAGTCATGTCCCTTCCTCCTTTGCTCTCTCCGGATGACCGTGTTGGACACAAAACAAACATACAAACAAAAGTAAAATAATAATAATAATAATGATAATAATAATGATAATAATAATAATAATAAAGATAATAATAATAATAATAATAATAATAATAATAATAAATGATAAATAAACCAAAATATTGACCCTCCCGTTTCCCTTCTGCACAAACTAGACCAAAAGACCCATTCGAAACTCGCCTCCCCTTCTCCTCCCGCAGGAGATCGTGCTGGCCATCACCGCCGAGTACACGGACTGGTCGCGGCCCGTGCAGCATCCGGTCAACATCCGGGACCTGACGGCGGAGGCGCTGCACGACGCCGCGCTCGTGTCGCCCGTCACCGTCGCCGCCAACCAGCTGTACACCGCCGCCAGGGCCGCCTACTTCTACGTCATTGACCACACGCTCGACAACCCCGACCCGGAGGTACGGCGCCAGGGAGGCTCTCGTGATACGTATTGCTTTGTTTTCGTTGTTATCATTATTATCATTACTGTTATTATTATTATTATTATTATTATTATTGTTGTTGTTGTTGCTGTTGCTATAGTAATAACAGTAATAGTAATAACAAAAATAATAATAATAAAAATTATTATTATTATTATTATTATTATTATTATTATCATCATCATCATCATCATCATCATCATCATCATCATCATCATCATCATCATCATCATCATCATCATCATCATCATCATTATATGGTACTTTTTAGGTAATCATTCTCTCTATTTATCCGGGCTTGGGACCAGCACTTGACTTGGGCTGGCTTGGCCACCCAGTGGTTAGGTAGGCAATCAAGGTGAAGTTCCTTGCCCAAGGGAACAACGCGGCGGTCGGTGACTCGAACCCTCGAATTCAGATTGCCGTCGTGACAGTCTTGAGTCCGACGCTTCTAACCATTCGGCCACCGCGGCCTTGGCGATCATGGGCTTCCATGATTTTTTCTTGGCAATTTAGAGCGGTGGTTTGCCATTGCCTTCCGCCCGGTGTTTTTATCGAGTCACCATCGCTATTTACCCGGCACTGACTTGAGCTGGCTTGGCCACCCAGTGGCTAGGCAGGCAATCGAGGTGAAGTTCCTTGCCCAAGGGAAACAACGCGCCGGCCGGTGACTCGAACCCTCGAACTCAGATTGCCGTCGTGACAGTCTTGAGTCCGACGCTCTAACCATTCGGCCACCGCGGCCCCATATATATATATATATATATATATATATATATATATATATATATATATATATATATATATATATATATATACTCATATATATATATATATATATATATATATACATAATATATATATATATATATATATATATATATATATATATATATATATATATATATATATATATATATATATATATATATTTATATTATTGTTTATTATATGCTTATACTGTGAGACCTTAATGCGTGTAGTGTAAGGAATATATATCTAGTCACGAATTATATTAAGCATGTACGGAGCTTAAGATGTTTAGGCACATGCTCCATTTTTCGTTTCGCTTACTCTGCAATGCATTTTAATGTAAAATAATAATAATAATAATAAAAAGAAAGAAATAAAAAAATAATAAGGGTAAGGGAAAGGATGTTGTTAGGAAATAGAAACTTCACAAATTAGGTTCCCAAGTTAGGTTAAGGGAGCCTGGTGTTAACGTAGGTGCGTAAGTTAGGACTGTATAAGATTTTATCTGCCTATGTAGGGAGGCTGGATAGTAGGGGTGTAAATCTAGAGCGAGTTAGCAGTGGCAGTAACGAGCATGTAGATTACAGTCAGGGAATATTGTCGAATTTTATCGGAAGGCCTAACTATTGTGGTTTTAATCTATATAACTGCGGATGCCTTTGTTGTTGCTGTGCATGGATATGCAATATGTTTTTCTACCACTCACATTCTATCGCATTCTTGACCTTTTACTTTGTATCTCATTCTCTTTCCTCTTTTGCTTCTTCCTTGCTTTTTTTTCTCTCTCTCTCTTTCTATTTCACCTCTTCCTTTCTGTTCTTACGTTCTCTTATCCCCTTTTCGTCCTCTTTTTCTCTCTTTCACCCCCTCCCCCTTCGCTGTATTTTTCTCCTTCTTATATTGATAATTTCCTTCTATTCATCTTTCTCTCTCTCTCTCTCTTTCCCTCTCTCCCTCCCTCTCCAGCCCCTCTCTCCGTCCCTCCCACCCTCACTGCCCCCTCTGTCCCTCCCTCCCCCTCCGCTTCATCTGTCCCTCCCTTTCCCTCCATCTCCCCCTCCCACCCCGCCCTCTCTCTCCCTCCCTCTCTCACTCTCATATCCTCACCCTCTTCCCTTGACACACAGCTCGAACATCCGTCGCATTTTAAAACTGGGCGCGCCCGAAAATCAACTTTCCTAACCTCATCAGCCTCTTGAAGGAACGCCTTCAACCCTTTCCTCTTTCTTCTTCAGTCGCCCTCCCCCCCCCTCCGTCCACCTCCTACTGCCATCTCTCTCTCTCTCTCTCTTTCTCTCTTTCTCTCTCTCTTTCTCTCTCTCTCTCTTTCTTCTCTCTCCTCTCTTTCTCTCTCTCTCTCTCTCTCTCTCTCTCTCTCTCTCTCTCTCTCTTTCCCCTCTCTTTTCCTCTCTTTTCTCTCTCTCTCTCTCCTCTCTCCTCTCTCTCTCTCCTTTTTCCCCTCCTCTCTCTCCCCCCTCTCTCTCTCTCCTCTCTCTCTCCTCTCTTTTCTCCTCTCCCCTTTTCTCTCTCTCTCTCTCTTTTTTTTTCCAACCTCTCTCTCTCCCCTCTCTCTCCTCCTCCTCTCTCTCTCTCCCCTTTGCCCTCTTTTCTCTCGCTCCTCTCTCCTCTTTCCCTTTCCTCCTCTCCTTCTTTCTCTCTCTCCCCCCCCTCTCTCTCCTCTCCTCTCCTCCCCCTCCTCCTCCTCCTCTCCTCTTCTCTCTCCCCTTCCTCCTTCTCTCCCCTAAACCCCCCTCTCTCCTCCTCTCTCACTCTCTCTCTTCTCTCTCCCCCTCCTCCTCTTCTCTCTCTCTCCCCCCCCCACACACACACACCCCAAAACCCCTCTTCTCTCTCCCTCTCATCTCCTCTCCTCCTCTCTTTTCTCTCTCCCCCTTCTCCCTCCTTCTCTCTTCTCTCTCCTCATCCCCTTTTTCTCTCTCCCCTTTAAACTCTTCCTCTCACCAAACCCTGGTTCTGTTATGATCTCAGTTTTCCCCCCCTTTTCTACTCCTTTCTCAGTTTCATCGTCTATTTTCCCCTTTTTGTTTTTTTTTTCCTTTACGTTCCTTGCTTTCCTTTTTCGTTAAACCCCATCGTTCCTTAACGTTTTGATCATTTGAAAATTTTTCAATTTTTCTCTAGGACCGTTCGCTCTATTTTGTCCAATGCTCTTTGTTTTTATTTTATTTTTCGTTTTTTTACTCTTTTACGTTTTAAAATTTTTACATTCAATTATTTATTCCTTTATTTGTTTATCTATTCATTTTTATTCCCCTTTTTTCGTTTGTCTATTTATTTATTTATTAATTCTTTTTTTTTATCTATTCCCTTTTTTATTCCTTTTTTCGTTGATCTATTCATTTATTTTTTATTCTTAAATTTTTTCTCCAGTCGCCAGTCATTATTTGCCTTTCTTTTTTTCATTATTCCGCTTTTTGTTGTTCTGATTGTCCTTTAACGGGGTTTCCCTTTTCCGGTGGCCAGCCCGGAGAGTCAAGGGGCGGTAGACCTGGGGGAGGGGGTCTTCAACACGTGATTTCTTGCTTCTCTTTTTTTTTTCTTCCTTTTCTTCTTTGGTTTTTTTGTCCTCCTTTATTAAACCCCTTTTTTTTCTTTCTTCTATGTATTCTCTCTCTGTCCCCAGGGGTTTTATCTGTCCTTTTTTTTACATTACTTTTTTTCTTCGTTTAGGAAGTCTGAAAACGTGACGAGGACAGGGTAGAGTCTCCCTTTTTTCTCATCATATCTCCCCCTCTCTCCCCCATTCATCCTTTTCTCTCTCTGTTTCTTTTTCTCTATCTTCTCTGCATATCCCTCCCCCCCGTCATTCCCCTTCGTTTATCCTTCTAATCCCATTCTCTCCAACTTTTCCCTCTCTCCTTTTTGGGGTTAGAGGCGGGGGGAGGAGGAAAGGGAAGAGAGAAAAAAGGGTAAGCGAAAAGAAGAGAGATAGGAGGGGAGAGGGGAAGAGAGGAAGGAAAAACAAACAATGTGGGGGGGGGAAAAAACTAAATAAAACGAGAGAGTGAGAGAAAAAAAAAAAAAAAACAGGGGAAAAAAAAGAACTGAACAATGGAAGACGGACAGAAAGAAAGGGGAGGGAGAGGGGGGAGGGGAAGTAGGGGAGTAAAAAGTGAGAACCAGAGAGAAGCAGAGAGTGGGGAAAGGAAAAAAAAGATGAAAAAAATTGGGCACCGTTTTGGCAATTTTTTCCCCCCGCACAAAGGGCGGATAATTGCGTCGCTTTGACACCTTCGCTTCGAAGGTCGCGGAATTTTTGGGGGGGGGGTTGGGGGAAGGGGGAGGGAGGGGGGGTGGGGGGGGGTTGGAGGGAAAAGGGCAGGGTGGTGGGGGGGAGAGGGAGGGGTGTGGTGGAAAGGGGAAGGGGAGGGATGGGATGGGAGGAGAGGGAGGGGGTTGGTGGGGGGAAGGGGGGGGA
>NC_051402.1:22877286-22879092 GCF_015228065.2 Penaeus monodon | reverse complement strand
TCCCTCTCTCTCTCTCACACCCCCTCTCTCTCTCTTCTCTCTCCCAACTCTCTGCTCTCTCGTTCCCCTCTTCTCTCTCTCTCTCTCTCTCATCCCCTCTTTCTCTCTCTCCTTAACTCTTCCTCTCACCCAAACCCTGGTTCTGTTATGATCTCGAGTTTTCTCTCCCCATTTCTACTCCTTTCTCAGTTTCATCGATCTATTTTCCCCTTTTTGTTTTTCTTCCTTTTACGTTCCTTGCTTTCCTTTTTCGTTACCCTATCAGTATCCATTAACGTATTTGATCATTTGATTGTTCATATTTTTCTCTAGTGACCGATTCGTCTCTATATTTGTCCACATAGCTCTTTGTTTTTATTTTATTTATTCGTTTATTTACTCTTTTACGTTTTACATTTATACATTCACTTATTTATTCCTTGATTTGTTTATCTATTCATTTATTTATTCCTTTATTCGTTTGTCTATTCATTTATTTATTAATTCGTTTGTTTATCTATTCCTTTATGTATTCCTTTATTCGTTGATCTATTCATTTATTTATTGATTCATTAATTCATTTCTCCAGTCGTCCAGTCATTATTTTGCCTTTCTTTTGCATTATTCCAGCTGTTATTGTTGTTCTAGATTGTCCTTTACGGTTTCCTTTCCGGTGGCCACGCCCGGGAGAGTCAAGGGTCGGCTAGACCAGTGGCGGAGGAGATGCTTACAACATCGTGATTTCTTAGCTTCTCTTTTTTATTCTTCCTTTTCTTCTTTGGTTTATTGTCCTCTATCATTAGCCCCTTTTTATCTTTCTTCTATGTATTCTCTCTCTGTCTAGGTTCTTATCTGTCTTTCTTTTACATTACTTTTTATCTTCGTTTAGGAGAGTCTGAAATCGAATGACGAGGACAGGGTAGAGTCTCCACTTTTTATCTCATCATATCTCCTCCATCTCTCCCTCATTCCATCCTTTTCTCTCTCTGTTCTTCTCTCTATCTTCTCTGCATATCCCTCCTCCCGTCATTCCCCTTCGTTCTATCTCTTCTAAATCCACATTCTCTCCATACTTCCCCTCTCTCCTTTCTGCATTAAGAGGCGGAGGAGGAGGAGGAAGAGGGAAGAGAGAAAAGGGGTTAAGAACAGAAAGAGAAGAGAGATAGGGAGGGGAGAGAGGGAAGAGAGGAAGAGGAAAAACAAACAAGTGTGGGGAGAGAAAAGACTAGAATAGAAACGAGAGAGTGAGAGAAAAAAAAGAAAAAAGAAACAGGAGAAGAAAAAAGAAACGTGAACATGGAAGACAGGACAGAAAGAAAGGAGAGAGGAGAGGGAGGGGAGGGGGAAGTAGGGGAGTAAAAGAGTGAGAACCAAGAGAGAAGCAGAGAAGTGGAAGGAAAAAAAGAGAGTGAAAAAAATTGACACCGTTCGGCAATTTTCCTCCGCACAAAGGACGGATAATTGCGTCGACTTTGACACCTTCGCTTCGAGAGGTCGCGGAATTGTGTGTGGAAGGAGAGGGAGGGGTGTGGTGGAGGGAAGGGCTGGGATGGGATGGGAGGAGAGGGAGAGAGTGTGGTGGAGGGAAGGGCAGGGATGGGATGGGAGGAGAGGGAGGGAGTGTGGTGGAGGGAAGGGCTGGGATGGGATGGGAGGAGAGGGAGAGAGTGTGGTGGAGGGAAGGGCAGGGAGGGGATGAGGGAGGGAGGGAGGGAGAGGGAAGGGTGTGATGGAAGGAAGGGATGGGGTGGGGGGGTTGGATGGAGGGGAAGGGGAGGGAGGAGGGGGAGTGGGGATGAGAAGAAGGGAGGGTGGGAAGAGAGGGTA
>NC_051402.1:22852286-22854786 GCF_015228065.2 Penaeus monodon | reverse complement strand
CTCACCCTCACCCCTCCCCTATCCCCACTCCTCCCCTCTCCCCACCCCTCACCCTTTTTACCTCCTACCCCACCCCTTTTCATCCCTCCTCCTTCACACTCACCCTTCCCCTATTCCCACTTCCTTCCACCATTCCGCATTCTCCTGTTTCACTCCTCCACTCCCCTTACCCCTTTCACCTTACCCCTCATCCTACACACTCCTGCTAACCTGAAGCCACTCAACCCTGACCTGTCGCGGGTCATGTTGAAGTTGTACAGATCCACAAATACATTACACCGCACACACATGACAGTCCATTCAGACAATTGTGTCATAAACACGCCAAGGTGTAGCCGTATTATTGTCATTTATAGAAGTAAGGTTTAAAACAGCGATTACAAAAAGATAACAATAAATAAATAAAATAAAAAATAAAAAATGTGCTTGTTGATGTAGGGATGTTTTCTACCTTTTTGTAATAAGTGCCTTTTATATATAGCGAGAGAAATCCCAGCAATAAATGGCCAATGGAAAGAATGAATGGTTTTATTTCGGCCTTTTTTCGAGTGAGGAATATTCACATATTGTTATGATGACGAAATAAAGGAAGATGAGAGGCGGAGAAAGGAGGAGATAAAAATATGAGGAGAGGGGAACGAAAAAAATAAAATATGAAATGTATAGTAATCACAAAGTTTGATAGTAAGGAAATAAAGAAGAATACACATAAAAATGATGATAATGGAATTATTCTACCACCACTACTTGTAGTGATGATAATATTAATATATACTAATGCTAATACAGATCTAATATCGTTACTAACATCGACATTAATACTATTACTACTATCAAATTTGATAATACCAATACTAATATTACTGCTGTTTATGGTGGTAAAAATGAAAATAAGATGAAAAAGCAAAACAACAGTGTAATAAACAGTGGGAATGAGAATAATATTGATCATAATGACAGTAAAGATAAGGAAAATGATGCTTGTATTAATGATGAGGTTGATGATGATAATGATGATAATGGTATTACTAATATAATATTACTGATACTACTACTACTAATGATAATAATAAGGCTAGTAATGCTATTAATGGTTATAATGAAGACACTAATGATGATGATGATGAAAATAATACCAGAAAAAATAATAATAGTGATAGCAATGATAACAATAATAATAGTAATAATAACAATAACGATAATAATGTAAATATGTTAATAACAACAATAACAATAACGATAACGATGATAAGAATAATGATAATGATAATAATAACTAATAATGATAATAACTACAGCGGGGCGTAGACCCAGTAGACTTTACTGTACCTGTCTGAGTTCGGGCTCGGGGGAAGAATCATCCGCGCCGAACAGTTCAAGGTTCAAGGTTCAAGGCTTAGGGCACGCTGCCACCACCCAATTAGTAGGTTCGGGAACAGTCTGTGCTGTGTATGTGGCTGTGAATGTTGTATAAGAGAAGGCTGGGAGGAAAATACAGAGTATGTGTGCTGAATATTGCATGCGCAAGTGTGTAAATGTAAAAAAGGAGGTAGGCTCAGAATCTGCTTGGAAGTGTTCGAAAGAAAAATGCAAGATCACAGAACTTTTTTCAGCCTTTCAGGGGGTGCGAGATACCAGAATAACAAGCAATGGAGACATGAGTCCGAAAAAAGTTTTAAGCATTCAGCCTTGGTCAGACCAGGACTTTAGAGGTGGTAAATACGAGTCATTTTTTTCTGATTGGGACTGAATGAAAGCTCTTTGATGGTTTGATGTTTATTTAAGGAGCAAGTTGCACTCACTAGGGAGTTGTACAGGTCTTTTCAGTTACGAAAATGGATAAAGATGTGTCCATCACCAATTTATCACAGGGGGGTGAAGCACATGAAAATAACATCAGATATGCTTACAAAAAAAAAAACAAAAAAAAAACATAAAACACGTGTATATTCCCCTAAATCGGCGTCCCAACTCCATAAGTGGAGATGAACAAATTTCAGAGCTAACCAAAAGGGACAGACCTACAAGTTCAGGCAGGAATCAACCGAGATAACACATTAAAAGTATTAAAGGTCCTGGCAAATATTTAGGTAAAACTGCAAAAGATCTTTCTCCAGGAGATACAGCTCCGCAAAGAAAAATAAGTAATAACTTAGTTGTAAACATTAATGGTAAAACTTGAGGTACGGATTCTCTGGCAGTGTTCTTTTGTTTCACTGGGTCCTCTTTGGGACTTCATGAAAGAGAATGCACCCTGTAGATGGTAGTGCAGCATGTCACACGTCTAAGTCCAAAAGAGACCAGGTGCCTCCTACACACAGCCAAAGACAACCGCGTAACTCTGGAGAGACACAAACTCTCCAATGTAAATCCAAGAGAGCACAGGTTTAATAACACTAAGAGCACGACCAACGTTCATGACAGAAGTATTTTTCCTTCCCAAAACCATGGATATTTATACCCCAAAAGAGTACCCCAAAGACAAACCCGATATTTAGTC
>NC_051402.1:22839786-22842286 GCF_015228065.2 Penaeus monodon | reverse complement strand
TCGTGGCGGTATTACGATATAATTTTCAAGTTGCGACCGCACATTTATTGCTAACAGACATTTTTTAGGAAACCAGTCACAAGTTTCGTAAAGCGTGCTTATCATGCTTATTTTGGCATGAAACTTGGTGATCAGGACAAAGCTTGGGCGCCTCACATGGTCTGCAAGAAATGCACCGAGTATCTACGTCGCTGGACCCATGGAAAGAAGGACGGGCTGAAGTTTGGAATTCCTATGGTTTGGAGAGAGCCGAAAAGCCATGTCAGTGACTGTTACTTCTGCGCTATTAATTTGACTGGGATCAACAGAAAGAACCAGAGCAGCCTCAAGTATCCTGATCTTGAATCAGCATGTCTTCCTGTACCTCACTGTGTCACAGCAGAACATCCTGAGTTAAGTGACAAAGAATTCTCCAGTATTGAAGACAATGAAGAAGTAGTTTCTAGCGATGATGCCGATGACGCTCCGCATCCCTTTTCCCAGAAGGAGCTAAATGATCTTGTCCGTGACCTCCACTTGCCAAAGTCATCCGCCGAATTGTTGGCATCAAAATTGAAAGAAAAAAACTTCTTTCTGACAGTACTCGCATCACTTTCTACCGCAACAGACATCAAAAATACCAAAGAACCAAAGTTCTGGACAAGGATGGTGGCTGCTTCACTCACCTGTGCCATGCTTTTCCAGGAGTGACCATGGAGAAATTGAAAGCTGGCATCTTTGACGGACCTCAACTATGTCAGCTCATCAGAGATCCAGAATTTTGAAAAATCAATGAATAAAGTCGAACTGGAAGCATTTGTTCTGATCGTAAAGAACTTCCTTGGCAACAACAAGGCCAGCAACTACGCAGAACTGACTGCCTTCAAAAACCTGGGATGCAACATGAGCATCAAAATGCACTACCTATTCTCACACATGGATCAGTTTCCTGAGAATCTGGGATCAATGAGCGACGAGCAGGGGGAGAGATTTCATCAAGACATGAAGGAGATGGAGACCAGGTATCAGGGACGGTGGGGAGCAGTCATGATGGCCGATTACTGTTGGACTTTGAAGAGAGACATCCCTGCCGCTGCACATTTTGGGTTACAAAAATATTTTTTTGTAACCCAGTGTTATTGTTTCTTATTGTTATCCTTATTATTATTATTATTATGATTATTATTATTATTATTATTATCATTATTATTATTATTATAATTATTATTATTATTAACTCATCCTTATTATTATCATTGTTATAATTATTTATTATCATCATTATTATGTTATTATTATTGTTACTATTATTGTTTATTATTGTTATCGTTTTAATTATAATTATTACTATAATTATTATTGGTTATTATTTTGTTATTATTATAGTAGTAGTAGTAGTAGTATCACTATTATCATCATTATCGTTATCATTTATTATCATTATCATTATAATTATCATTGTTATTACTATTATTATTATCATTATTATTATTATTATTATCACTATTATTATTATCATTGTTATTATTGTCTTTTTGTTATAATTATCATTATCATTATCCTTATTATTACCACAATTACCGTTGTTGTTATTGTTAATGCTATCTCTGTTATCATTACTATCATTATGATAACAATGATTGCTATTATTGTTATTATTATTTGGCAGTAGTAGTAGTATCATTAATAATGATATTATTATTATTATTATTGTTAATATCATTATTATTATTATCATCATTATCACCATCATTTTTATTGTTGTTGTTTTGTTGTTTTTCTTGTTCTTGCTATTATTATTACTATTATCATTATTATCATCATTACCATTGTTATCATTACTATTATCATTTTTAATGCTATTATCATATTATCATTATCATTATTGTTATCACCATATTATTCTTATCATTATTCTTATCATTATTATTACTGCTACTATTCTTATTCTTATTCTTATTGTTCTTCTTATAATTATTATCAATATTATCGTCATTATTGTCATTATCATTGCCCTTATCATTATTGTTACTATTATCATTATCATTTTTTTTTCTTCTTTTATTATCATTATTATTATTATTATTATCATAATTGTTATTATCATAATTTATTATTACAATTTGTTTAAATGTTGATATCATTATTTTCATTATTATTATCATAAATATTATTAGAATTATCATTAGTAGTAGTATTATCTCCATCATCATTATAAATCATCCTTGTCATTATCATTATCATTATTACTATTATCACCATTGTTATTATCATAATTATTATCATTATATTATTATCATTATTATTACTATTATTATTATTAAGATTATCATTATTATTTATTTATAATTGTTATTATAATCATTATTGTTTTTCTTATTATAATCATTGTTATATTTATTATCATCATCAATATTATTCCTTATTAATTCCATTATCATTATCATTATCAGCAATGTTATTCTTTATTAGTTTCATTATTATGAATATCATTATCATTATTTTTTTACTATTATTATTA
>NC_051402.1:22834251-22839686 GCF_015228065.2 Penaeus monodon | reverse complement strand
AATAAAAAAATTTCTAATGTTTAATGATAAAATATTTAAAATTAAAAAAAAATTTTTAAAAGTAATTTTATTTAAAAAATTTATTTTTTTTTATTTTTTATTATTTATTTTTTGTTTTATTTAATTATTTTAAAATATATATATATTTTTAATATATATAATATATAATATATATTATAAAAATATATTTTATTTTATAATATATTATATATTAAAATATATTATAAAATTAAATTTATATATATATAATATATATATATATGTATGTTAGTATTTTATAGTATTTTTAAACACACAAACAAAGAAAACTTCTGTGACAGCTTTATAACTAGTATAAAATTTTCCTGTTAAAATAGTAATATTAGTTATAATTATGATAATAAAAAAATAAAAATAATAATAATGATGATGATGATATCTAAGCTATACCACTATTACTACTATTTCTACTATATGCAATAAAATAATAATAGAAATAATATGATAAAAATTTATTTATTATTATAAAAGAATGAAATAATAAAAAAAAAATAAAAAATAATAATATAAAAAAACAGTATTATTATTAATGATAGTATTAAAAAAAATAACGATAATAATAGGATAGTAATAATTAAATTTAGTAATAATAAAAATAATAAAAAAATAACAATTAAAATGAAAAAAATAATAATTATTATTATTTTATCATTATTACTTGTAATTTTTTATTATTATTATTTTTATTATCTTTCATATGATTATAACGAAAGGAATGATAAAAATGAAAATAGTAATGTAATGATAATATTATAATGAAATTTTAAAATGATAAAAATTTAGTATGAAGGATAAATTGATTAATTACTTAATTAATAACACAAATAAATAAAACAAGGCTTCGCTGACTCAAACAGAAAAAAAAAAAAATACAAAAATGGGGACAAGAAAGGGGGGATGAGGAGGGAAATAAGAGAGATAAGAGAAAAATTACAAAAAGGAAAAAGAGAGGGGGAAGGTGTAAAAAGCATAATATGGGGTGTTAGTCGCAGTCCAAAAGGATCTTCGGGAAAGAATTTTGACTGAGGGGGGAGGGGTTTTTCCCCCACTGGGGCGACGAGGGGGGTAGTGTGAGGGTGATGAAAAAAGGGGAAAAAACGTGAGGGAAAAATGGGGAGGGTTGAGAAAGGGGCTAGAAGCAGAATGTAGTGTTTTTAGAGGGTTTTTGTACTGGCAGGTCATGGTAGAGTGGTAAGGTTGGTGTGTGTGTGTGTGTTGTGTGTGTGTGTGTGTGTTGTGTGTGTGTGTGTGTGTGGTGTGTGTGTGTGTGTGGTGTGAAAATGCTTGAGAAAATATAGAGAAAAGTATGGAACAGAGACTACAGATATAAATTTTCTTCTGAATTTTTAAAGAAAAAAAGGGAAAAAATGTGGTGAAATATAAAAGAAAGGGAATGTTAACAACATTTTCAAAAAAAAAAAAAAAAAAAAAAAAAAAAAAAAAAAAAAAAAAAAATATATAATATATATATAATATATATTTTATATTATATATATATATATATATAAAAATATATTTGTATTATATATATATACATACATTACATATATACATAATATATGTATATATATAAAATATATATATATATATATATTATATTAATAATATATATATATATATATTATAATTATACTTATATATATATATTTATATATATATTTATAAAATTTTTAATATATAATATTTAATAATTATGATGTATGAAAAGGGTGTGAAGTGATATAAAGGCATAAAGATGAAAAGGGAAAAAAGCACGAAGAAATATGAGATATTTAGTGAGTTGAAGAGATGTGAGGGGGATTTTGGAGGATGATTGGTTTTATTACGCTGTGAGGAGAAAATATTGATTCGGGGCTGCCCACTAGACGAGAAAACAGTGCGCTAGAAAAAAGGGAAAGGGAAAAAATACAAAGGGGAAAAAGGAAATAAAGTGGGAAAGTAAAAGGAAAGTGGTGCTCTGTGACCCTTTTCCCCATGCATTCCCCTGTATGTTTATAATGCTATGGGGGGGGATGGTGTGGTGTGTTTGGGGTGTGTTTGGGGTGTGTGTGTGTGGTGTGGGTTTTTTGTGTGGGGTGTGTTGTGTGGGTGTGTGTATGTGTGTGTGTGTTGTGTGTGTGTGTGGGGGTGGTGTGTGTTTGTGTGTGTGTGTGTGGTGTTGTGTTGGGGTGTGTGTGTGTGGGGGGAGGGGTCAGGTGTGTTTTATTTTTTTCAATTTTAATACATTATATCCTATTTTTAAGAAAAAATACCGTTTATAAAAACAAAATTTGAAAAAACAAAACAAAAAGAGGGGAAAAGGACAACAGGAAATTAAAAAAAATGAACCGCAAAAAAGAAGAGGGGGCACTGAAAAAAATGATAAAAAAGGAAATGAAAACCAAAAAAAAACAAAACAAAAAGAAAAAAAAAGAATATGGGAAAGTTTACCAAGATTAGAAAAACCCTTAAACAGAGAAAAAAAAACAAAAAATTTGACAAAAACAAACAAAAAAAATAAAAGATAATAATAATAATAATAATAATAAATAATAATAATAATAATAATAATAATAATAAATAATTTAAAAATAATAATAAAAAATAAAAATAAAAAATAAATACAAAAAAAAAAAAAAAAGATCACAAGATCAAAAAACAGAAAAAACAAACACACAGAAACAAAAAACAAAAAAAAAAAAAATTGTGATAAAATGATAAAAATGTAAAAAACAAAAACCCAAAAATAATGTAGTAGGAATAAAAATAATAATATTTTTTTTATTATCATATTATATTTTAAAAGTAATAATGAAATAATAATAGTAAAATAATAATAATAATAATAATAATAATAAAAAAAATAATAATAATAATAATAATATGAAAATAGAATTAAAAGTAAAAGAAATAGTGTTGAATGAAATAAATAATAATAATAAAAAAAACAAAAATTTAAAATAATTATAATAAAATTTAAAAATTTAAAAATAATAATAATAATAATTTTAATAATAAAAAAATAATATAGTAATAGAATAATAATAAAAAATAATAATAGTAGAATAAAAATAAAAATGTAATGAAATATGTATAGAAATAGTAGTAGAAGTGATAATAATAATAAAAAATTAATAAAATAATAATAATAAAGATAATAATTAACAATAACAAAAATAAAAAATAATAATAATATAATAAAATAATAATAAAAAAATAACAAAAATAATAAAAAAAATAATAAAAAAATGAAAATAAAATAAAAAATAAAAAATAATAATAATAATAATAAAAAAAATACAAAAAGACCCCCACCCCTCCCCCTCCCCCCTTTAATAAAAAAGAAAAACGCCCGGGGAAGGGAACGGAGGATGGCGGAGAGGGGGGGGGGGGGGGCGAAGGCCCCAGGCAAAGGGGGAAAAGCGTATTGCCTTTCTGTCAATTTTGGGGGGGGTTTTTTGGAAGTGGGGGAAAATGCCCCAGGTTGAGAGAGTGACGCCGTTTGTCCTGGTGAATACAGTTCCCTCTTTCCCAAAACACACACACACACACAAACCCACAACACACACACACAGAGTGAGAGAGAGAGAGAGAGAGAGAGAGAGAGGAGAGAGAGGAGGGAAAGACAGAGAGGAGAAAGAGGAGGAAAAGAGAGAGAGAGAGAGAACAGGCGACAGACAGACGAGAAGAGGGCGCCCCAGAAAACAGACACAGAGAGACATGCAACAGGAGAGAAAGAAGGGGCGACAGACAGACAGGGGAGGCAGACAAAGAGGGACAGAAAGAAAAAGAGAATAGTAGATAGAAGAAGAGAGAGAGAGATAGGAGAGAGAGAGAGAGAACGGCAGACAGAAGACAGACAGAGCAGAGACAAAGTAAAGACATCGAAGAGAACATTTTTATCCAAGGGGGGGCGTGTCATCAGAGAATTGCAGTGTTTCTTTTTTGTTTTATATTATTTTTCCTTTTTTATTTCATTGTTTTTTTCTTTTTCTCCCTCTGTCTCTATTTTTTTCTTTTTCTCTCTCTCTCTCTCTCCTCTCTCTCTCTCTCTCTCCTCTCTCTCCTCTCTCTCTTCTCTCTCCTCTCTCTCTCTCCCCTTCTCTCTTTTTTCCCCCCTCTCTCTCTCTCTCTCTCCCCTTTTCATTTTCTCTCTCTCTTTCTATTTCTCTCTCTCTCTCCTCTCTCTCTTCCTTCTCTTCTCCTTTCTCTCTCCCTCTCTCTCTTCTCTCTCTCTTCTCTCTCCCCTCTCTCTCTCTCTTCTCTCTCTCTCTCTCTATACATAAGTACATTTCCCTTTTCAATTATAATTTTGGTCTGTTTTTAGCCAGCCAAAAGCTTTAAACTATAACCAGTGTAATTTTTGGGTTTGGGTATCACCTAAAAAATAGAATCTTTTGGGCTGGATTTTCATTCTCCTCTCTTCTCCTCTCTCTCTCTTCTCTTCTCTTCTTCTCCTCTCTCTCCTCTCTCTCTCTCTCTCTTCTCTTTTTTTTCTTTCTCTTTTCTCTTTTATTTATCTATCAAACTATCTATCATCTTTTTTTCTCTTTCTTTCTCTTTCTATTTCTCCTCTCTCTCCTCTCTCTCTCTCTCTCCTCTCTCTAACTATATAATAATATATTAATATTAAATATATATATATAATATAATATATATATATATTATATAAAATATAGATATAGATATAGTATATAAGATATATATATTTCGGCCCAAAGCCCCCCGCCCCTTTTTTGGGGGGCGTGTCGCGGGGGCGGCAGAGGTGGCGTGCCCCGGGGTGCCCATCGAGTTTAACCTCAGGGGTGTTTTCCGGTAGGTCTTGGAACATCGGCCTTTGCGACAGGATGAGCGGTTACCTCTGTATCGCGGGAATTGGGGCGTCGGGAGGAGGTGGCTGCCCTCTCAGAGGTGAGAAGACCTGGTGCGAAACGATCAGTGTGGGGGGGTACCCAATATGGTGGGGCGCACGATGGTCATACCTCCGGGGTGTAGCCTCCCTTTTCCCCAGCCGATTTCGCCCGGTAGTTGAGGGACACCGTTGAGGTATTATGACTGGACTGAAGCATGCTTTGGTTTCTGTCTCTTTGCTGTAACGCCCCCTCCGAGTATATAAATTGATATGAAAGGGGTACTATGCCAAACTCCCCTCTTGGGAGAAAATTTGCCCCCGGCCAGATATTCGTCCCTTTTCCCGGGGACTTTGCTAGGTCCAGAAAATGAGGATCTCTGGCCATTGGTACCAGCGCTCAACCTGCATCACGGGCATGGTACAGCGAAGGGTACGTGGCCAAGGAGATAAAACCAATTCTTGTTAGCACACGATGGAGGTCCTCCGAACTGCAGGATTTACGGAGTCCCGATTTTCCGTAGCACAGCCATAGGCTGGTTGGGCTACCCCGGGTCCATTTAAAAAC
>NC_051402.1:22826751-22829251 GCF_015228065.2 Penaeus monodon | reverse complement strand
CTTGAAATCGCCCCCCTTTGGGTTTTCAGCCGAGGGTTGTATTTCAGGGGACGGTGTTTTTTTTGATATTTTCCCCTTCCTATTTTCCCCTTCTCACCCTCGCCGGGAAATGTTCTCGGGGTCCGTAAGGGCGTGGGGTCGGGGTTCACGAGGGAAAAGCCGGTGCTAAATTTTCTTGTGGCGGATTTTATGTAGATGCTTTAAAAAATTTTCTTTTTGATTGTGTGTCCCTTTTTTGTTTTTTTTTATTTTTATTTTCATTTTTAATTTGTTTTTTTTTTTTTTTTTTTTTTTTTTTTTTACTATTGTACTTCCTGCTTCTTTTTTTTTGGGGGGTTTGTTTCTGTCTCCCCCTTTTTTTTTTCCCTTTCTCGCTTTTCAGATTTTTTTTTTTTTTTTTCGTTCAGTCTCGTTCAACCTTTTTTCGTTCTATCTTTGATTATTCCCTTTTTCGTTTTATCTCTATTTCTTCTCTTTTCGTTCGCTCGTTTGTTTTTTCTATGTCGGCCTCCTCTTTTGCCCCCTTCTCCCCTTTTTTTCTGTATTTTTCCTTTTTTGTTCTGTTTTGTTCTCATTTGTTCTTTTGCCCGATGCTTTTGTTTTTTATAGTTCTTTTTCTGATAATGAAAAAAAAGAAAAAGTAAAATTTCAGTTTTGGGGAAATTTTTTTTTTTTTTTTTTAGAAGAAAGGAGGCAAGGAAAGAATTGAAATAAAACGAAGAGAAGCAGAAAGAAACGACCCCCTTCCCCCCCCCCCCCAAAAAAAAAGCTGAAAATCAAGAAATAAAACATTAAATTTTCCCAAAAAAAAGAGAAAGAAAGGGTAAAGCAAAACAAAATCAAAAAGCAAAAATACGGCCATAAAAAAAAGCAGTGACAGAACCATCGTCCCCCTTTCCCCGGGAAAATTGTGGAATGTGAAGTTTTTCTTTCTACTCACTGGAAAACAATAAATCTAAACCCCTAGGCTTTTTCCCCGACATTTTAGGGGCGCATTAAAATTTTTTGTCTCTTACGGGCCCAGCCGCTATTTTTTTGTCAAATTTCTCGTCCAAAAAATGGGGAATCCCTCCAAAAGGGCAATGAAATTGGGGCATCACCCCCTTTTTTTTATTTTCTTTTTTTGTCTTTCTTTCTTTTCACTTTCTCCTCTTTTTCGTATCTTTTTTTTTTTTTTTCCCTCCCTCCCCCCTCCTTCTTCTTCTTTTCTATTTCTTCTTTCTTCTTTTGTTTTCTCTTCTTCTTTTCTTTTTTCTTTTTCTTCTTTTCTTTTTCTTCTCTTTTTCTTCTTTTCCTCCCCTCCCCCCTCTTCTCCTCCTCCCCCTGCTCTTCCCCCTCCTCCTCCCCTCCTGCTACTCTTTTCCCCTTAACCCCCTTCCCCCCGCCCCCCCAACATTTTCCTCTGCCCCACCTCCCCCCCCTCTCCCCCTTTCCTCTTTCCCTAAACCCCCCTCCCCAACCCCACTCTCCTCCTCCCCCCCCTTACCCCCCCCCCCCCCCCCCACACACACACACCGATATAAATTTTGGGTTTAACCCGGAGGGAAAGAACAAAAAAAAGGAAAAAAATTTCCAGTGTGGGGTTTTCTGCCGTTCGGAAGGGGACGAGGAACGAAATGTTGTATGAAGAGAGGGATAGAGAGCGAGGAAGGAGGGAGAGAGTGGGGGAAGGGGAATGGGGAAGAGAGGAGAGGGGTGGGAAAGGAATGAAGGGGAGGGGAGATAAGGACGGTGACAGGGGGAGGAAGGAAGGGGAGGAGGAGGGAGAGATAAGGCCCCGGAGAGAGGGGAGGAAGGAAGGAAGGAGAGAGCGAGAAGAGGAGGGGGGGGGAGAAGGGGAGGGGGAGAGAGAGGAGGAAGGAAGGAGAGGGGGAGAGAAAAGGACGATAAGAGAGAGGGGGAAAGGAAAGGGAAGGAGGGGCAGGGGGAGAGAGAAAGAGAGAGAGGAGAGATAGAAGGGGGAGATAGATAATAGAGGAGAAGAGAGGAGAGAGAGAGGAGGGAGAGAGAGAGAGGGGGAGAGAGAGAGAGAAAAGAGAGAGAGAGAGAAAAAGCGAGAGAGAGAAAGAGAAAAAGAGAAAGGAAAGAGAGAGAGGAGAGGAGAGGAGAGAGAGAAGAGAAGAAAGTTATGTCACAGCGAGGATATTAGTGAATGAGAGGGGGAAAGAAGGATGCCCCAAAAAAAAAAAAAAAAAATGTGAGAGAGAGAGAGTAAAAAACTGAAAAGGGGAGGCAAAGATTAGAGGGATAAAAAGGACCAGAGAAAGAAGAAGAAACAAATGTAAAAAGGAAAATTTTTTTTTTATCAATTAATCGTGTAGAAATTAAGAAAAAAAAATTTTTTTTTGAAGAAAGAAGAAAAAAATTCCGTCTCTTTTCCTTTCCGAACCTTTTACGCAAAACTTCATCAAGCCCTCCATTTTCAACCTTTTTTCCCCCTTTTTTCCCCCCCTTATTCTTCACCCCCCTTTCCTTATCCTCAAATCTCCACTTCACTTCC
>NC_051402.1:22821751-22824251 GCF_015228065.2 Penaeus monodon | reverse complement strand
ATATAATATATATATATATATATTATATATTATATATAATATGTGTGTGTGGTTGTGTGTGGTGTGTGGTGTGTGGGGTGGGTGTGGTGTGTGTGTATATTGTGTGGGATGTGTGTGTGTGTGTGTGTGTGGGGGTGTGTGGTGTGTGTGTGGTGTGTGTGTGTGTGTGGTGTGTTGGGGTGTGTGGTGTTTTTGCGTGTGTGTGTGTGGGGTGTGTGGGGTGTGTGTGTGTGTGTGTGTTTGTGGTGTGTGTGGTGTGTGGGGTGTGGTTGTGGGGTGTGGTGTGTGGGGTGTGGTGTGTGGTGTGTGTGTGTTTTGTTGTGGGGTGTTGATTGGAAAAGATAGTTAGATAGCTTTACGAGATTGAAAAATAAAATATATGAATAGTAGATAGATCATAAATTATAATATGAAACTTTATACACAACAGCCATAGACGTAAACAAAACAAAGCCCACGCACATGGCCAACAACGTCCCGAGCGAAAGGGGGAAGCAGAGAAAGCGAAGAGGAAAGGATCGACGAAACGGGAAAAATTTTGCCAAAGTTCTCGAAAGTGAAATTTTTAAAGGGCTCTCTGTTATTTTTTTCCCTCTTATCGCTGTCCCTTTTTATCCACACGTTTATTTAGCCATCAATGTTCTTTAATAAGGCCCTCGCTGTCATCTATTTATCGTTATTATTTTTATCGTATTGTGGCCCTTTTATTTCCCTGTGATATATTCAGACATATTATATATATATATATATATATATATATAAAATATATATATATATATATATTAATATATATTAATATATATATATATATATATATAATATATTATATTATACATGTAATATATACACATAAATACTTATACATATTCAAAAAATATAAAATATATATTATTATATATAATAAATAATATTTATATACTTAAAATAGAATGTGCGTTTGTGGTGGCACCTAGCATCCCCCTCTTTCCTTCCTCTAGACCTTTTTTTAAATATTCTTCCTCAATCCTTCAAAAACCGTTTTTCCCGATAAACTGTCCATTTCATTTTTTTTTTTTTTAAAAAAATCCTTTTTCCCTCAATTTTCTTTCTCCCACCCTTAAAAGCACCCCTTTATTGGGCTACTCGCTGTCCCGCTTCTCGAAACCCCCCATTCCAAAAAACCCATTCTCTTTAATTATGCCGTTTGATCGTCCTGTTTTTTGTAAACGAGCACACTCCAGACCACTACTTTCACATTTTTTTCTTCACACTCCGACACATATTCCTGCTTAAGAACTCTTTCCTTCTACTAAACTTTTTTCTTTTTTTTTTCTTTTTTTTCTTTTTTTTTGTCACTGCAATCACATCACATTTCCCATCATCAGTTATCCATGATTCCAAATAACAAAACTTTACCATTTATCATTTAGAATGATATTCACAATTCCACCACCTTATAACCATAATCTTTGTCGTCTTTACATTGATATTCTTTCCACATTTAATCATTTAATCTGTCCATTATTATCTGTAATCCGTTCTCAGTTTCAGCAACCATGCCTTGATCATTGGCAAAACCTTTTCAATAATTTCTTCCAACATATACTCCTTCGTTGATGTCATGTAATTCTTCTGCCATCATCCTCTGCAAATAACAGAGGGGAGAGTGTACAGCTTCGTCCATAACTCCGACCACTACCTCTTGCTTTACATAGAATTCACAAGTCAATCTACTATCACGTCAGTCTGTTCCAAGGTCTCTCAAAATATCCAATATCTTAACCCTGCCCATCATATCAAATGCTTTCTCACAGTCCAGAAACAAGACGCAGAGTTCCTTTCCATGATCTAACACTTTTTTCACAAAGAATACGCATGTCACGGATTGCATCTCTGGTACCACATCCTCTCTTAAAACCAAACTGTGTACCATTAGCCTGATGGTACTCCACATGGTGAATACAGTAATTGCATTCACTTTCTTTGGCAAAGGTATTATAACTGTTTTTGTGAATTATGCTGGCCAGACATCTTCATATATCATCCTGCATATATCAGCTTGCTCTAATGTTCCTTCCTCACCCAACTTCTTCTAAAACTCTGCTGGTATACCATCAACACCTACATCTTTTCTCTTCTTTACATCCTTTAGTGCTGCCTTAAATTTTTGCTACTAATAGTCTGGCTTGACACCATCATAACCCCCCTTTCCTTGATGCACTTTGTCTGTCAAAAGGTCTCCATTCGCATCTTTAATAACACTTCCACTATTAAATCCCTTATTTTGTTATATTAGCTGCCATGCTTTATTATACAACAGATCTGATCTACCCTATCTGTCCTAACTCTTCTGTATTCGGATCTTCACTCTTTCTTCCCACCAATTTTCCTTTGCCTTGTTTGTTTCCTCAATTCCTTATGTTATACCTTCTTTTTTTGCAAAAACCCTTTTTTTATTTTTTTTCCCCCCCTTTTTTTCCTTTTTTAAACCTTTCTCTTTCATTTAAAAACCTTTTTTTTC
>NC_051402.1:22797366-22799866 GCF_015228065.2 Penaeus monodon | reverse complement strand
CATTATTGATAAGGTTGAGAAGTCTGCAATAATTACTGATGTTGCCATCCCTGGAGACAGGAGAATAGATGAAAAAGAGAAAGAAATAATTGAAAAATATCAGGACATCAAACGGGAAATCCAAAGGCTTTGGAGTCTTCGAAATGTTTCTGTGGTACCTGTAATTGTAGGAGCCCTTGGAAGTGTAACACAAAATTTTAAGAAATTTATGGAACAAATTGGAAAAGAGCTAAAGATCCACTTTGCACAAAAAACACATTATTAGGGACAGCCAGGATATTGAGGAGAGTATTAGAGTACTGAGTAGGAACAGAACGAGGAACCTTTGATTATTGATAATAAGCAGCTTTACACGTCGGTTTACAATCTACCAGTGATTTGAACAGCAAATTTACATAATAATAATAATAGCTATAATCATAACAACAGCAAAATATGATAATGATAAAAATAATAAAAATTATATTGATAATGATAACAATAACAATAATGATAAAAACAATTCCAATAGTAATGATAATGATAGCAATGATAATGATAATACGAATAAAAATATATTTGATAATGAAAATAATTATAATGATAATGATAAATATCATTATTACTTTTATTAATTTTATCATTATTATTATCGTTATTGTTATTATTTAATTATTGTTATATATATATATATATATATATATATATATATATATATATATATATATATATATATATATATATATATATATGTATGTATGTATAGTCATATATAGTATCTTTAACACACAAACAAAGAAAACGTTCTGTGACAGACTATTATATACTAGTATATAATTTCATGTCTACAAATAGTAATAATAATAATGATTATAATTATGATAATGATAATAATAACAATAATAATAATGATGATGATGATCATACTAATGCTATTACCACTATTACTACTACTTCTACTACTACTGCTAATAATAATAATAATAGTAATAATGATGATAATAATTATTATTATTATAATAATAATAGAATGATAATAATAACAAAAATAATAACAATAATAATGATAATAACAGTATTATTATTAATGATAGTATTAAAAATAATAACGATAATAATAGTGATAGAAATAATTACAATAGTAATAATAATAATAATAATAATAATAACAATTAATAATGATAATAATAATAATTATTATTATTATTATCATTATTATCATTGTAATTTTATTATTATTATTATTATTATTATTATCATCATGATTATAACGAAAGGAATGATAATAATGATAATAATGATAATGATAATGATAATATTGATAATGATAATATTAATGATAACAATTTCAGTAATGATAGAGATAAATTGATTAATTACTTAATCTAATAACATCAAATAAGATAAAGACCAAGGCTTACGCTGACTCAAACAGAAAAAAACAAAAATACAAAAATTCGACAAGAAAGAGGGGATGAGGACGGGAAATAAGAGCAAGATAAGAGAATAATTACAACAAAGGAGACAAGAGAGAGGGAAGTGTGTATAAAAGCATAATATGGAGGTGTTAGCTCGCAGTCCAAGGAATCTTCGGTAATGAGATTGTGACTGAGGGGAGACGGGGGTTTTCTCCCCTCACTGGGGCGATCGAGGGGAGTAGTGTGAGGTGTGATGAAAAGGGAGAAAGCGTGAGGAAAATGTGTAGGGTTGGAGAAAGTGAGGCTAGTAAGCAGAATGTATGTGTTTGAGAGTGTTTTTGTACGTGTGCAGGTCATGTGCAGGGTGGTAAGGTCTGGTGTGTGTGTGTGTGTGTGTGTGTGTGTGTGTGTGTGTGTGTGTGTGTGTGTGTGTGTGTGAAAAATGCTTGAGAAACATAGTAGAGAAAAGTATGGAACAGAGACTACAGATATTATAAGTATTCTTCTGAAGTTTTAAGTAAAAAGGGCAAATGTGGTGAAATATGAAAGCAAGGGATATGTTAACAACATATTCAAAAAAAAAAAAAAAAAAAAAAAAAAAAAAAAAAAAAAAATATATATATATATATATATATATATATATATATATATATATATATATATATATATATATATATATATACTATATATAATATATATATATATATATATATATATATATATATATATATATATATATATATATATATATATATATATATATATATATATATATATATATATATATATATATATATATATATATATATATATATATATATATATATATATAAGGTGTGAAGTGATATGAAGGCATGAAGAATGAACAATGGAAAAAGCACGAAGAAATATGAGATCATTTAGTGAGTTGAGAGAGACTGTGAGGAGACTTTAGGAGGATGATATGGATTTATTACGCTGTGAGGAGAAAATATTGACTTCGGGGCTGCCACTAGACGAGAAGACAGTGCGCTGAGAAAAAGGGAAGGAAAGAAATAACAAAGAAACAGGAGTAAAGTGGGAAATGTAACAGGAAAGTAAGTGTGCATCTGTGTACCTGTGTC
>NC_051402.1:22789866-22792366 GCF_015228065.2 Penaeus monodon | reverse complement strand
TGCGCTGGGGTCGGGCTTCACGAAGGTAAATGCCGGTGCTAAATTCTCTCTGTGGCGGATTTTATGTAGATGCTTTAAGAATTTTCTTTCGATTTGTGTGTCCTTTTCTGTTTTTATTTATTTATTTATTTAATCATTTATTATATTTGTTTCTTTTTTTTTTTTTTTTTTTTTTTTTTTACTATTGTACTTCCTGCTTCTTTTTTGTGTGTGGTTTTGTTTCTGTCTCCCCCTTTTTTTGTCTCCTTTCTCGCTTTTTTCAGATTTTTTTTTTGTTTTCGCTTCATGTCTCGTTCACCTTTTTTCGTTCTATCTTTGATTATTCCTTATTCGTTTCATCTCTATTTCTTCCTCTTTTTCGTTCGCCTCGTTTGTTTTTTATTCTATGTCGGCCTCCCTCTTTTGCCTCCTTTCTCACTTTTATTCTGATATTTTCCTTTTTCGTTCTGTTTCTGATTCTCATTTTGTTCGTTTTGCCTCTGATGCTTTCGTTTTTTATAGTTCTTTCTCTGATAATGAAAATAAAAGAAAATGTAAAATCTTTCAGTTTCGAGGGACATTTTTTTTTTTTATAGAAGAACGGAGGCAAGGAACGAATTGAAATAAAACAGAAGAGAGAAGCAGAATAAGAATCGACCCCCTTCCCCCCCCAAAAAAAAAAAAAATGCTGAAAATCAAGAAATAAAACATTAACTTCATCAAACAAAAGAGAAAGAAAGGCATAAAGCAAAACAAAATCAACAAGCAAAAATACGGCCATAACACAGAAGCAGTGACAGAACCACCTCGTCCCTCTTCCCGATGGCAACTTCGTGGAATGTGACAGTTTATCTTTCTACTCACTGGAAATACACAATAAATCCTGAAACCGCTAGGCATTTTTTCCCCGACATTTTAGTGGCGCATTAAATTTTTGTCTCTTACGGGTCCAGCCGCTATAATTTTGCTCTAAATCTTCTCGTCCAATAACTGCAGGAATCCCTCCGAAAGGCAATGAAATTCGGCATCACCATCCTTTTTTTCATTTTCTTTCTTTGTCTTTCTTTCTTTCTCACTTTCTCTCTCTCTTTCGCTATCTTTTTTTTTTTGTTTCCTCCCTCCGCCTCCTTCTTCTTCTTCTTCTACTTCTTCTTCTTCTTCTTCTTCTTCTTCTTCTTCTTCTTTTCTTCTTCTTCTTCTTCTTCTTCTTCTTCTTCTTCTTCTTCTTTTCCTCCTCCTCCTCCTCCTCTTCCTCCTCCTCCTCCTGCTCTTCCTCCTCCTCCTCCTCCTCCTGCTATCTCTCTTCCCTTAACCCCCTTCCCCTCCCGCTTCCCCAACACTTTCCTCCTGCTCCACCTCCCCCTCCTCCTCCTCCTCTCTCTATTCCCTGAACCCCCTCCCCAACACCACTCTCCTCCTCCTCCCTCTCTCTCTACCCCCTAACCCCCCCCCCACACACACACACACGATATCAAATTGGGTATTGAACCTGGACGGAAGAACAAAAGAAGGATAAAATTTCCAGTGTGAGTGTTCTGCCGTTCGGAATGGCGACGAGGGAACGAAATGTTGTATGAAAGAGAGGTCGATAGAGAGCGAGGAAGAGAGGGAGAGAGTGGTGGAAGAGGAATGAGGAAGAGAGGAGAGGGATAGGAAAGGAATGAAGGAGGGAGGGAGAGATAAGGACGGTGACAGAGAGGAGGAAGGAAGGGAGGAGAGAGGGAGAGATAAGGACCGTGAGAGAGAGGAGGAAGGAAGGAAGGAGAGAGAAGAGAGAGAGAGAGAGATAAGAGAGAGAGATAGATAGATAGATAGAGAGAGAGAGAGAGAGAGAGAGAGAGAGAGAGAGAGAGAGAGAGAGAGAGAGAGAGAGAGAGAGAGAAAGTTATGTCACAGCTGAGGATATTAGTGAATGAGAGTGTGGAAAGAAGGATGCGAAAAAAAGAAAAAGAAAAATGTTGAGAGAGAGAGATGTAGAAAGACTGAAAAGGGGAGGCAAAGATTCAGATGGATAGAAAGACCCAGAGAAAGAGAGAATGAAACATAATGTATAAGGAAAGTTTTTTTTTTATCAATTAATCGTGTAGAAATTAAGAAAAACTAAATCCTTTGAAGAAAGAAGAAAAAAATTCACGTCTCATTTCCTTTCTCGAACCAGTTTACGCAAAACTTCATCAAGCCCTCCATTTTCAACCTCTTTTCCCTCCTCTTTTCCCCCTTTATTCTTCACTCCCCTTTCCTTATCCTCAAATCTTCCACTTCCACTTTCCGGCTCTCCCATCTCCCCCTTCCCTCTCCTCTCCTGTTCTCCCCATTCTCTCTTTTACGATTTCTTTCTCTGTCTCTCTCTCTCTCTCTCTCTCTCTCTCTCTCTCTCTCTCTCTCTCTTCCCCTTGACATCTTCCTCTCAACTCTTCCCCTCTTCTTTCCTCTCTCCTCCCCCCCACTTCCCCTTCACCCATACCCTAACCCAAACTCACTTCCATATCTTTGACGGCGTGTCATTACGTTTATTATTAGC
>NC_051402.1:22769866-22784866 GCF_015228065.2 Penaeus monodon | reverse complement strand
GTAGCTTAATTTTCCTCAATTTCTAGTAAGATTATTCTGTATTTGGAAATAATACCTGTATTCTTCCAGAAATTAGAAAAGATTGGCGTCTTACATTATTTCTGGTAATAAAAATACAAGTGCAATACAGAATTATAGGGACCATAATGAAAAATACTTCATGTAATATTTAAATACAATACTCATGGCATACTTCTTAATTGTTATAAATAAAATTTTAAAATAGGGTTTATCATATTTTAAAAAGTGCATTCTTGTTAATAGGCAAACGGGATCAACTGGGGCAATAAACCAAAAGAACAAGTCTTGCCTTTACTAATATGTAGATTAAAAACTTTCATATGTTTTGACTATTTTTTTTTTTTTTTTTTTTTTTTTTTTTTTTACTGCTGCTTTCTTAATCATCCTTGTTCCATGACTGACGATATCTTTGCTCTCTTTCCATCGCACTTCACTAAACCCAAGTATATTTAATACATTTCAATTCATCTCTCTTTTGATGTTTTACAATGTTCCTTTTCATTGAATTGTTCTTATATTCCATATTCTAATTCTCATACGTTTTCCATTTGGTTGTTGGCCATGTGCAGAGCCAATACTGTTTCCGACTAAGTCTGTACTCTTTGATAAGAACAGTCCATTTAACCCCATGAAATTCTTTGCACCTTCTACACGGGACTGAGGGCCACTTCCTGAGATGCCTGCCATAAATACAAGGGAAAGATCAGTCAGGGTGGTTTCTCGTAGCCTTCCCTGGCTTTTTGTTTATTGTAATACTGTTTCTAGAAGTATTACCAGTCAAGGCTAAAGAGCCCCCTTATTTACATCTATCCCATAGATGGGACAGGGACTCCACTATGGGTCGAAATGGGCCTGGGAATAATAGTGGCTACGAGGTGGCTCCAGAATCCTCAGGACCAGTATCCCACTACCGGATGCAGTTTATACTCATAAACTGCGTTCCGTTGGAAAATACAGAATACTTTTGTGCGCTACAAAGAATACGAACGGAACGGTCTGTAGCGCTACGGTGATGCTCAAATATAAACATAGACCTACAGAAGATTGTTGTGTTTAATATTTTGCGTTTAAACACATATACTATGGCATTTATTTATGCTAGTATTTATAACAGTCATCTCTTTATCTTTACATATCATATTTTCCATTAATAGTCTTGCAGTTAAGCTTACAAGTCAGGAAACATGCTCTCATGTTTCATCACATTTAAAATACCAGTCAAGAAGTACCCACTAGGTTTCAATTGATATTAAAAGTTCATATGGCAGAATCCATACCGAAAAATATCCCTTGGCATCCTACATTAGCTGTGTTTTTAAACAATGTACGCATCGTCTGCACCACCTCCCGAGAACATAACGTTCGTATGCCGCAAAAAAATTAGTCTCGCGCTATAGGCCGTTCCGTTGAAATTGTGCACTTCGTAGCGCTACGAAATGCCCAAGGGAACGCAGGGCAGGATTGATTGATTATTCAAAATTATCTGCCGCATCAACCAGCTAAGGTCATTAGCGGCGAATACTTTGTTAGATAGAAATATTAAAATATATAAAACTTTAAAAATCTATCAATAAATATCTTACAAATAACAATAAATATATTAAAAATCAAAGAATTAATACTATGCTGTAAGTGTATAAAATTATTGCATAAATATTACGCATAATGAAATTTTATTGAAAATATTAGTCTCCCTAAGGAAACTAATAAGACCCTCTATGTCACAATCCTCCCTCAATACATTTTTCAGTGTATATGGGGGAGCCAAGTACATACGTCTCTGGTCTGAGAATATTGCACATCCTTCCACTACATGTGCAACTGTTAATGGCTCTTGGCATCCCTCGCAAAGTGCTTCACTTTTAGCCATCATCGGCCCATGTGCCCGATTCTTGGTCTTGTTAATACAACTTCTACTTTTCAGTTGGGATGGATGCTGGTTACCCAGATGCCAAGGTCATCTCTAATCTCTCGCAGTTTGTTTCTAGAGGTATGCCTCCATTGTTCCTTCCATTTATTTCGAAGACAACTCCTGATGCTGGGTTTCAGGTCGGTGTGTGGGAGAGGAAAACAAGCATCACACGGCTGAGCGGCAGCTGCCTTGGCCTTCCAATCAGCTCGCTCATTCCCACTGATACCAACATGCGCTGGGACCAAACATTGAGTTATTGTTTTACGTGTTGACATCAGTGCAAGCCAATCATGAACCTCCCTCACTACCGGATGTGATGAGTTTAAGTTCTTGATTGCTTGCAAGGCACTACGAGAGTCACAATATATTACAATAGAATGGTTCGTAAGATCTCTAGTCATCTTAACTGCTGCAAGAATGGCATGTAACTCTGCAGTAAAGATCGAGGCTGCTAGAGAAAGACTACCAGATGTAGTATTCCTTCTGCTCACTGCTGGAAAGCCCACACCATTTTCAGATTTCGAACTGTCTGTATATATTGCACCTGATCTTTGGTACTTAGAAATGTGCTGAAGAAATCTCTCTCATACTTCTGCTACGGATCTCTCCCCTTTCCCATTCCAATCAAATCCAGCTCAACTTGATTAGTCCATGGGGGGAATTGGGGAATTCCAACAGCCAGAACCATAGTGAGATTTAAATTAAGATCTCCACAAGATTCCTCATTCTCCTACCATAGGATCGGCTATCCTCAAGGGGACTGAAAACCAATCTGGATGTAGGAGATCCCAGAATCCTTTGTACTCTCGTGTAGTAAATCAGGTTCATGTAGTCCCGGTGTAATGAAAGAGGTGGTTCTCCTCTCTCAGCATATAGGGGCTCCACAGGAGAAGACCTGAAAGCCCCAGTACAGATTCTGAGAGCTTCATTATGAACCGAGTCCAACATCCAGAGAAAAGTGGGAGTTACAGATGAATAAGCCTCACATCCATAATCAAGCTTACTACGTATAAGCGCTCGGTAAAGCCGCAGAAGCATTGTGCGGTCTGCACCCAAAGATAGGTGTGAAAGAACCCGCAAAATACTAAGTGCTTTTGTAGCCTTCACTTTTAACTGTTTGATGTGAGGCACCCATGTAAGCCTTGAGTCAAAAATTAGACCCAAGTACTTCACCTGTTGGACTAATTGCAGTGGGTTTGTTCCTAAATACAGGGAAGGATGGAATTTTCCTCGCGTGTGTGTGTGTTTTTGTGTGTAAACATTTATATCTGTATACATATATATATATATATATATATATATATATATATATATATATATATATATATATATATATATATATAAAATATTAGGTATATTTATTGTGTGTGTGTGTGTGTGTGTGTGTGTGTGTGTGTGTGTGTGTGTGTGTGTGTGTGTGTGTGTGAAATCATAATCATCATAAGTATCAGTATAAGCTGCAAACCTCATACCATACCGACCACCTTCCTTTTCCTGTTCCGGAGGCCATTATGTATCTCAATTTTCCTCGCAGACTGACACACTAACCTGCCCGAGCTTCACTCAGTAATTATAATTTCACTGTCATTTTTCTTCGCGCGTGAAAAATCAATCCCGTCTCACACACTAATGAGCGAGAATCATAATAACACGTCACATAGCCTGAGTGATGCGTTAATTAAACTCTGTTTAATCTAGCTAATGGTTGAAGGATAGTTTTAATTACCGCCAAGGCGACAGAAACATTCGCAGGACCCTCTCATGTCTTCGGTTTTCCCGGCGTTCGTCTAAGCGTTCGTAAAGGAGCTTCATTAGTCTCGGATTGAAGGCGGGTGAATCCGGATCGGGGTCGGTTATTGAACGATTTTTTGTTTACGTTCGGGAATATCGGGGAAAGAGAATTGTGTCAGCTGACTACGTGAAGCTCTTCTTCTTTCTTGTCTTTTCGTTCCTTCATTCCTTGTTCGTTTTGGGTTTATTATTTTTGCTTGTGTTATTTTCCTTTTCGTATTGCATTAAATTGTTAAAACCTCATTAGAAGTATAATCTTATAAGGTCAGTTGTACTACTTGAGGATAATAATAATTTTTCATTTTTTTTTTTTTTTGAAATAATTTCTTTTTCAATTCGTCACTGTTAAGAATGGGCCTGAAATACAGCATTATCCTCCGACAGGCAGGAACTAAACACGAAATTTTCTATGAATTAACAGTCATTTAGTAGCCTTATGTTAAATTCAGTTATTAATATCGTTACCACCGTCATCATCACTATATATATTATGGTTATTGTTCGTCTTTTTTTTCTTTCTTTCTTTCTTTCTTATTTTCTTTTTTTTACTAACATTACTGTTGTTGTTATTATCATAGTTACTGTCATTATCACTTTTATCTTTATCATTAATATTATTATCATTATTATCAATATTGATATTATTGTTTTTATTATTACTGGTCTTGGCATTATTATTATCCGCATCATTATCATTATTACCCGTGTCATTATAATTATCATTATTATTGTTTTATTATTACCATTATTATTGTTGTTCTTATTATCATTGTTGTCGTTGTTATTATTATTATTATTATCATTATCATTATCATTATCATTATCATTATCATTATCATTATCATTATATTATATTATATTATTATTATTATTATTATTATTTTGTTGTTGTTGCTCTTGTTCTTGCTCTTGTTATTAATATTATCATTATCATTATAATCATATTATTATTATTATTATTATTATTATTATTATTATTATTATTACTATTACATTTAGTATCATCATTATTATTATCATCATCATCAATTTTATTGTCATTATTGTTGTTGTTGTTGTTATTATTCTTATCATTATTTTTATTGTTATTATTATTATTATTATTATTATTATTATTGTTAATTACTAATATATAATTCATTATTATCATTATGATTTTATTGTGTTATCATTGCGTTTATCATTATTATCATCATCATCATCATCATCATATTATATTTTCTTTTTATTGTTATTGATATTGTTAATGATGTCATTATTATTATTATCAATATCACTGTTGTTCCTGTGCTATTATTATCATTATGATGATGATAATGATAATGATGATGATGATGATGGTGATTATTATTACTATTATTATTATTATTATTATTATTATTATTACTTTTATTACAAAAGTATTAATATTGTCAATATTATTATCTTTCTTCTTTTTTTATCATTGTTATAATTATTATTATTATATGACTTCTTATTATTTTAATCATTATAATGTTGATTCTCATTATCATTATTATTATTATTATTATTATTATTATTATTATTATTATTATTTCACCATTATTATTAATGTTATAATTATCATTATTCTATTTCTGTCATTGTTATTTTTTTATTATCATAATTGCCATAAGTATTAGTAGAATTAACATTACTATTATTATTGTTATCATTATGATCATCACATTATTAGTCATTATTTTTTTTTTTACTATTATTATCATCAGTATTATTCTTTTTATCCTAATTCTGCTTATTATTATTGTTATCATCATTGTCTTTTCATTTTTATCATCATCATAATTATCAGCATCATTATCATTTTTATTATTAACATTATTATAATTATCACGATTAGTAGTAGTATTGTTATTATTATTATTGTTATCATTAATATCGTTTCATTATCATTACTATAGTTATTGTCATTGCTACCATGATCATCCTCATCATCATCATTACTATTATTATCATTATTATTATTTAATTATTATTATTATTATTAGTAGTAGTAGTAGTAGTAGTATCATTATTATTATCAGTATAGATAATTCTTTTATTATTATTATCATCATCATCCCCATCATCATCATTAATATCATTATTAATATTATTGTTAGTATTATATTAATATCATTATCATTACTCTTATCACTATCATTTTCAGTAGTGGCAGTTGAATTATTGCTGTCCGTCTCCATATCTTTATTGTTATTGTTAGTGTTACTGTTGTCATTATTATTGCTATTATAATTTTCCCTATTTTCATCATCTTCATCATCATCATCACTATCATTATTATCACTATCATTATCAATATTATTTCTATTATCATTTTTATTACTATCATTATTGTTATAATTATTATTATTATTATTATTATTATTATTATTATTATTATTATTATTAACTATTATCAATATTATTGCTATAATTATTATTATTATTATTAAGGTTTTAATCAATATCGTTGTTTTATTATTATTATTATTATTATTATTACTATTATTATTACTATCATTATCATTATCGTTATTATTATCATTATTACAGTTTATCAACTAAGTATATCATTGGCCAGGGGTCCCGCCCTATTCAACTCTCTTCCTTGATGCTAATAAGGGACACAAGTCTGGACTTGGTTATGCCTCTAATAAACAGATTCCCTTGATATGTGGCACAATTGGGGGGATCTCTGCATGAGAACTACTTGGGGGCAAATTCCTGTGTGTATGTCCTTAATATTTGACATAATTAAAACTAAAAGATAAAATAAGAAAATATCATGAATAAACATTAAAAGGCCTTTTTTAGCAAAGAAAGATAAACGGAAGCACATTCCTGAGGAGACAGTGAACATAAAATAAAAGCAAAACCGTTGAAATAAAACTGCAAGGCGTCACAGAAAATACATGTTTTCTTAAAAGTATGGTGATCATTTTCTGCTCCTAGTAAAACAAACATTTTAGACTCGAGAAGGGTAATAGCACACTCACTGATTGCTATAGACTGAGTGTACTGTACAGTATTTGGCAATATATTAATTAGGTCACACACACACACACAAAAACACACACACACATACACACACACACACACACACACACACACACACACACACACACACACACACACACACACACACACACACACACACACACAATACATGGGAAACGAATTCTTATAAGGAAGAGGAAAACAAAAGCAGCTGAGAACTTCATTGTGCAAATGCAAACCTTACCTGATTTTATTAACTTTAGAGTGTATTGTCCCACATTCCAAACTACCAGGACACAGCGTTCATGGTGCTTCGGTCTTTTAGGTTGGGAAATAAATAAACAAAAGAAAAAGATTACTAACAGCAAAAAGAAACTAGACGATGAAATCACTCTGTTTACTTCCTCTATATCTTATTTCGATTCCAAATGCTTGTTATCTATCAGCGACAGAAATGTTGATAAGAAATTATGTAGGAATTGACCTAAACAAAAAGGTTGACAAGAATATTGCTACGCCAGTGGGTCTTTGTCTCTGTGCGAAACATGTGTTAACATGAAAAGGATGACCTGGGCATGTGTTAACATGAAGGGACCTGGGCAAACATGACGCAACTGGCTGTGAGCGGAGGAGCGGAGGAACAAGCCAAGAGGGAGACAGAGTTGGGTGCTGCTCCTGTGAAGACCTCGTGTGTGCCCTTGTGACCTGATAAACTTTGTGTTGCCCTGTTATAAGCTGTATCGTGCAGTGTGACATGCTGGTTTCCCCCTGTATTGTGCCTATAGAAAAGTGTACGGGTAAATAACTTGTGTTAATAAAAGAGACTGTCACTTTGTGTTTATTTCGTGCCCGCCCTGCCTCGCCACTTGGCGTTTCCCCTGTGGTGTTCTGGGACGCTGTGGTGCTCGGTGCCTCTTGGAGCTGTTCAGTGTTCACGACCCTGTGGATAGCACGCCGTCTGCCTAGCCTGCCTTGTGTTGGTGGCAGAGAGACGAGGTGGTCGGCGTAACAATATGGTTATTTTCAACTTTTCTGAAATAATATCAGATGAACAGAAAGAAGCTTTTTAGGTTTTCATTATCGTATGCCACCCAGTACCGTTTCCCATATATTTTTTTGTTTGTTTGTTTTGAAAAACTACGTCACACCATTAAAAACTGTGACATTTATAAAGCAAGATGGAATCATATCACCAACAGCATTTCTATTGTGGCACGCTACACTTACAAGAAAGTCAAACGTCATAACAAGAGCAATAATAATCCACATCCCTTCCTTACACCCTTAAAAACCTTACTAGATGCTAATAACATTGTTATCACTAAACATGCTAAGGATCGTGGAGTTGTTATCCTAGACAAAGATGACTACGTTAATAAAATTAAATCACCTGCAAATTTAAACCAATCATGTATGACACTGCTACTCCTATACTAAAATTGGAAGACAAACCAAACAGACTCTCACGCTCAATAAGAACATCTATCGGTGAAATCACTTACAACTCCTAACTACATCTGGCTCTAAACCTGGTTTCTCATATGGCCTTCCAAAAATTCATGAAACTGGTCAACCACTACCCCAACATCATTTCTGCTATTGGAACCTTCAATTATAATGTTTCAAAATTCTTAGTTAAGATCATCACCCCATTGACTGCAAATTAATATACCACAGAAAACTCTTTCTCGTTTTATCAAAGAAATTGGTGTCCTTAAACCACTACGGTCTCTCACAATGGCAAGTTTTGACATAGAGTCGTTAATTACTAATGTTCCTCTCAATGAAACCACTGATATAATTATAAACAAAACTGCCTTATTACTCTTAAACTCGTATGGTCTGAACAAGACAACTTAAAAGACACTATTGGATATAGCTGCTCACAATTCAATATTTACCTTTAATGACTATTTACGCGCAAATAGACGGAGTAGCAATGGGATCACCACTTGGCCTTTGCTACGCCAATACTTTCCTTTGCAACCAAAAACGAGCTCGGTTGAATTTTTGGCTTACTAATTTCAAACCTATTTTATATCGCGTTACATGGATGATACTTTCTTACTCTTTAACAATCCCTCTCACAGTAACCTCTTCCACTCATACTTTAATTCACAACACCCCAATATTAAATTCACTTGTGAAATTGAGCAAAATAATAAACTATTATTTCTTGATACTTGCATATAAATTTTCGTAAGAACTGCTTCTTCACCATTCCCAACAGGAAACCTACATTCACTAGCCTTGGGCTTCATTATCTCACCTTTATTTCTCATATTTACAAGCTAAACAGCCTTACAACACTTATCAACTGGGCTTACATCAGTTCAACCTAGACTAGTTTTCTTGAAGAAGCTCCATTCTGAAAGAAATATTTCACTACAAATTGGTATTCATCTTACTTACTTTATAAAGCTCTTCGCAGTTTTACTGATTTCAAAACCTTGACCTCCCAGCGTAACCGATTTGACCTGATCATAGCAGAATCACTCCACATCCTAACTATTAAACGACATCTAAACAATACTTCCACTGCAACCATCCTGTTTACCATGTAAACTACCAACCACTCATTTTTTTGGTTAGTGCCTGTTACTTGCTACACTGCTTTTTTGTCTGTGGTCATTTGAAGATTCTTCGTGATTTTAATTTTTTTTTTTTTTTTTTTTTTTGAATGTACTAGAATTAATTTTCACTATTTTTGTTGTAGCATTGATGATGGAGATTGCGTTTGCAATTGCGCAATGAAGTTCTCAGCCGCGTTGGTTTTCCTCATCCTTGTGTGTGTGTGTGTGTGTGTGTGTGTGTGTGTGTGTGTGTGTGTGTGTGTGTGTGTGTGTGTGTGTGTGTGTGTGTGTGTGTGTGTGTGTGTGTGTGTGTGTGTGTGTACACACACATAGCTCTCTCTCTCTCTATATATATATATATTTTTTTTTTTCTTTTTTAATAAATATATGTATATATACATATATATATACATATATATATACATACACATACATAATATGTGACATCATCAGCCACGTGAAATAATATAACTAGATTTTATTATTATTATTATTATTATTGTTATTGTTGTTGTTGTTGTTTTTGTTGTTATTATTACTATTACTATTACTATTACTATTACTATTATTATTATTATTATCAGCATTATCATTATTATAATTATCATTATTATTATTATCATCATCATTATCATTTTCAATATCATCATTCTTACTATTGTTAATATTATTGTTATCATCATCAATATTATTATTATTATTGTCATTATTGTTATCATTATTATTTTTATCATTATGATCACTATTATTTTCATTGTGATTATCATGATCATCGTCGTCATTATCATCATTATTAGCACTGTCTATGTATAATTATTGTTATCATTATCATTATTGTTAATATTACTGTTACCATCATTATTCTTGTAGTTTTTGTGATTTGTGATTTACTGTTATTACTATTTTCATTATCTTTTTCACTTTTATCACTATCATCACTGTTAAATAAAATTATTACCACTGATATCTCTTTTCTGTTCATATATATGTGTTTCTCTGTCACATTTTGTTTTTCTCTCTCCACATAATTTCTAAAGATTTCTGAAGGATTTATAAAGTTATCTCTACTGCCATCAGTTTAATTTCATGTCTATATTTGCGGCCATCTACCTAACTGTATTGTTGTTTGCTAGTCTCTCTTTATGGTGCTTTTGCATGGTTGTGTATTTGTGCATTTGTCTGTCTACTTCCATTCATGCCTCTCTCTCTCTCTCTCTCTCTCTCTCTCTCTCTCTCTCTCTCTCTCTCTCTCTCTCTCTCTCTCTCTCTCAGTCTGTCTGTCTAATCCTCCCCGCCCCCCTTTCTCTCTCCCCTGTCTTCTCTCTTCCTTTCCTGCTCTTTCCTCCATACCTATATCCCCATCAAAGCCTCCTTCTCTCCCTCGTCCCCTTGAAAACACCATTTCCCTTTAACGCCTAAATAAATAAACATATGCTTTGGACTCTCACAACCAGGGGGATGTCCAGGTGCTGCTTTCATAAATACTATCGTGTTGTAGTTATGCTAGGAGACGTGTGGGTGTGTAAGTGGGTGTGCAGAATACGGGGTCTGTGGGTGTGTGGCTGAGGTCATTTGGGTGTTGAGGAAGGATATGTGCGCGGGTGTGGGTGGAATGATGGGGCGACTTTTGGTTGGGTGACTCTTGCCTGTGTGTTTATGTGGACGAGCGTTTTTGGTTTGTTTGTTCTCATTTGTGTGTGTGTGTTCTTGTGTATTCATATATTTGGGATTATGTCTTCCTTTTTTATGTTATGTATATTTGTTTGTATTTATGTATCTTTACATATCTATTTTTTCTGTCCGCATGTGGATTCATAAATATACGAATACATACAAGAACCAACTTCTCCAAAGCCAAAACATGTATATTTTCTTCGTAATCTCCATGTTCGCACCATATCTCTTTCATACGACAGTCCTTATTGTTTTCCCTCAAATCCCTTTAAACATCCTTTCCTCACCCTGCCTGCTCTGCCACACATTAAATCTGCCTTTGCAATGCTTCTCTATTTTTATCTTCCCAGACTTAAGCCTTGTCTGTGTTGTGATCTCCCCTTTTCCCATTGCCCCTCTTCGTAATGTTCGCTAGTTTTATATGCACTTATCATTCTTATCTCTCTCTCTCTTCTTGTTCTTTTTTTCTTCCTCTCTGACCCTAGCTTCATTTTTCCCTCTTCCTCCCCGTCCTTTTGCTTCTCACTGTCCATCTCCCCACCTCACTGCCTTCCGCCCCAGCCCCCTACCATCCCTGCCACCCAGACCCCAAGCCCTCACCCCCTAGCCCTATCGACCTTATTCCCCTACCCCACTCTTACCTCCCTTTCTCTACCCATCCTGTAACCGCCCCAACGCCCCGTCACCCTCTTTACCCCTCCACCTCCCACCACCCTCATCGCCCCTTGCCCTCACTCTCGCTGCCACTACACCCCTCAGCCTCGCAGTATCTCCCACCACCCTCTCTCCCTCTCTTCCCCTCCACCCCACGTACTTCACCCCCCTACTCCCACCCCTTAAGCAACCTCCCAGAAATCCTATATTGGTGAGGTTATTGTCCTATACGAGAAGCGGATAAACTACTCATGCTGCAGAATTTCCTTTTGTGGATATTCCGTCTTGCGCACGTGCGTGAGAGTGAGTGTGCGAGGGGGATAGAGAAGTAGGAAAGGAAGAATATATACAGAGAGAGGGGGGAGCCAGAGATAGCGAAGGAGGGAGAGGGAGAGAGAGCAGAGTGGGGTGAGGAAGAGATAGCGAAGGCGGGAAAAAGACAGTGAGAGAAGTGAAATGCAGGAGAGTAAGTGAGTGAGAGGAAGAGAAGTAAGAAGGATGATATAACATATAAATTGAGACGAGAAAGAACTGAGAATAGAGAAGATAAAACAGGCAGATAATTCAAAGGAGAAGTAAGTGTATATGTAAAGAGAAAGAAATAGAGATAGATGGATAGAGGGAGAGAGAGCGAGAGAGCGAGAGCGAGAGAGAGAGAGAGAGAGAGAGAGAGAGAGAGAGAAGAAGAGAAAGAGAAAGAGAAACACTCTGATGAACTGAGAAAAAGACAGAAGAGAGGCAGCAATCGAAGTCACAACCTCTTTTAGACATTATTTCGCGGCGACTTCCCTTTCCTATATATCTAAAAGAAGTAAGAACTGCTCAAGACAGGCAAAGGTTTACTCGAAGAACAAAGAAAAGGTTAAGAACAGATGAAGGAGATCTTTGGTGTATAATAGAAGGGGAAGAAAGTGAAAGCAGTTTGTTTATAACCAACGGAACAGGGAGGGGGAGGAAGAAACAGAAATGGAAATTATTTGATACCGATTCAATAAGACTATTTATATCCCATTGTGATTTACTGAATGGTATTGTATTATTGTTGTTATCGTTATCATGAATATCGATTCAAATTTAATAAGAGTAAAATCATGATTCTATTAACAATTTTCATCACTACGAAAGAGATTCTTATTATTACTATATTCACTATTTTAATTGTTGATTATGTATTGGCACTTTTATTATGATTGTGAAGATACTTCCAGCTTCGCCTCTGAGAGACGTTGCAGAGTCCAGACGTTTTCCATTTCACCAATGTGGGACAAGATTTCTTCTTTGTCTTTTTCCTAATGCTCACTTTTATTTAAGCTTCCCCACTCTTTTCTTTTAGTTAAGTGACCCCTTCTTTCTAAGCTTTACAAATCTTAAAGTTTGTCACTGTTTATTTGGTGGTTTTCATCCAGTGATCATCTTTTAATTGTTAATCCTAAGAACGAGATATATGCTTCGAATTCTTATTTCATCTCTTTGTCACTCATTCTCATTGTTTTCAAGTGCCTTACGATTCGCCTTCTTTTCGTCTCGGCATTTACTTTCAATTTCTTCCATCTTGTATCAATATTATAGGCCCTTTTTATCCAGTTAACTTATATAATTCTTATTGTCGTATCTATAGTACAGTAAGGTAATTTTAGAACAGTTCTAGCTTTTAAATTGGTGGCTTAAGTGCAGTCGAAAACTTTCAAAATCTATATTTTGATCTGTTGTGTTTAAAATGACTGGCTGACCCACGAGTGCTTTAATAATATTATCCCTCTTAGGACCGTTCCAGCATCACGGGAGGTACCAGCTTACTTTCTGAGGCTGGCGTTTAAGTCAGGCTACTCCCTAAAGACTGGCAACCATCCTTACAAATATGGTGGCAGCGGTAGGATAGAAGTGCTTTTGACATGGCTAGAACTACAAGGCACTTACTGGCAATTCGCCCACTTCGTGAAACACAACCCTCTTAAATTCACCCGTTGTGAGATACGGTAATTGCAAACGTACACTGCAGTGGCAGCCTGGGACGTTAGCACTGAGCCTTTTTCATTAGCAACTTCTGTACGCGAGAGGGGTTAGATCCAGATCTTAAGAGAGATTGCATCGATGCAGATTACAGAGAATTTGTGTCGCTGCAGAGTGAAGTTAGCAATTCCATTTAACGCTTCGGAGGAATAAGTAAAGTACAGCCACCTGAGGAGATCCTTCTTAATGGGTATGTCACATGAGAGATCACGGGGTGAATCGGGCTGTGATGTTTCTCGTCTGTCTGCATGTGCAGCTATAAAGCAAGCATACAAGTCCCTAACTCTAAATCAAGATAACGTTGTTGGTCACAATCGTTGTCCAGGGAGAGCTCATCTGGGGACTGATTGGGGATTGATTGGGGACTCATGCCCTAATCCTATTCCTGGAGTTCCACTTCTATTGGCTGCTTCTGCGTGCTGAAGGGCAGATAAAAATGTCAGAGGAAGCCTGCACTGACATAATCCTGTTCGCGTAAAGCACCTTGTGAACATCAACAGATGTGTAGGTTCCTCAAAACTTACTCGTAACGAGACTTTGAATATCTCCTAATTCAGGACGTGTTCAAACAGGGGAGAATTTATGAGTTCTGCTGAATTTTGTTAATTTGCTCGTGCAGCTTAGATGTCAGCTTAGTCAGTAGGTGATTTCACGAGTCTTCAATGGAGCGAATCCAAGGGTTCCATTATCATTATCATTATCATTATATCATTATCATTAATACTACTATTACTACAACTACCTCTACTGTTACTATGATTGTTGTTGTTTTATAATTCTGACTATCACTCGTGTCATAATGATAATAATGAAAATTACCATTATCAAAAACTTATCATTATTTTCATATTTGTTGTTGCTGGTGGTTGTGTTTTGTTATTATTATTATAATTACAATGATGATGGTTATCAATAATAGTATTTTTGTGATTACGGTCATTATAATTATCATTATCATCATCATTATCATCATTTTTTGTTATGATTTTTATAAGTATAGTTATTATTATTATCATTATTTTAGTTAGTATTATGTCTATCATCGCAAATTATATTATTATTATGATTATTTTTGTTCTTGTTATCATCATCACCATTATTAATATTACTGTTATCATTATGATTATATATTTATGATGAATTAAGACTGTGACTATGGCTATGGCTATGAGTATGACTATGACAGTGACTATGATTATGAATATGACTATGAATATGACTTTGATTACTACAATTACTATAATTAGTATAATTACTACGATAATGATTATGATTATGATTGTTGTTACTGCCATTTTTATCATTGTTGTTGATATAATATTTATTAGCATCATCATTACTATTGCTATTACTACAACTACCATT